>NC_045743.1:17652516-17654978 GCF_008692095.1 Etheostoma spectabile | reverse complement strand
GTGTGTGTGTGTGTGTGTGTGTGTGTACCTTGAGGTCTAAGTGCACCAGGCTACTCTGGTGGAGATGGTGGACTCCCTCCAGAGTTTGCCTGATCAGGCGCGTGATCTGGGCCTCTGGCAGCAGCTCCTCAGACACGCAGTGGTCGAATATCTCCCCACCGGCCGCACTGGACACAGGGAAAACACACTGTTAATACACAGGTACACACAGGCACGCACACAGGCACACACAGGCACACACACACACACACACTATCTACTGAAATGTCCAGGATGAGTAAAATAGGGTATTATTATTTTACTATTGGTAATATTGAAATGCAATTCTATTACTGTGCAATATCTGTATACTGTCTATTATCTATTTCTATTATGAATATGATCACCACTATTGGGCAATATTCAAATAATGTGCAATAAGCCACACTGCATATCGCACTGTATATAAAACCATATCTGTTTCTCTTATGTATGCATATAGCGTCTCAGAACTGTGCATTTTACTTATCTTATTCCATGTTGCTATACTCATTTTACATACAACATTATTGTTTATAGTCAGTGGAAAAGGAGTTGCTTTTAATCTCGTTGTACGTGTGTGTAGTGACAATGAAATGCCTTCTTTTCTGAATACCAGGCGGCGCTCTGACGTCTCCATGCAGTGTTGCATGTGACGCCCTTTCAACAAGAGAAACAGTGATGCACTGTAGTCATGGACTGCAGGGTGGGACCAGCGGCCACCCCATCGCCAGAGGGCCACTGGTTTGATCCTACATGTCCTGGCAAAATGTTAACTAGCAAGAAAGCACCCTCCATCCTGCTGACTCACTGTAAAGCACCGTCAGCCAAAGCCTGGTTTTATACCATTTCAAGTTATTCAGGTTTGTAATTTGTTATTTTCCTTAACCCTTTTGAAGCTGCCCAGACTGTCTTAGATCAACTAAGTACTGTCCTCGCTCTCGAGAAGGGATTAAAATGTCTCCAACAACAACACGTAACAGGGGTGTGGTTGGAAAATGACAGCCATTCACTCAAGACATCCCCCGTGTGTCCTTAAGTCTAATGTGGGCCTCACGTCTAGTTTCTGTTTTGATGGTACACAGAAACAAGATGAAGGACAGTTCATCTGAAAACAAGACTGAATGTGAGAGATCAGGAGGTCAGAGGAACCTGAAACCCAAGACCATGTTCATTCAGGAGTTTTGGCTCTAAGCTGCACGGTCATTTAACCATCACTTACGTCATCACTGGGCGCTAGATGAGACTTTTAGACACCACACTACTGCACCAATGCAACCTGCACAGCTGGTTTATTTACATTTAGCATATTATTTAGGCAGTTGCGAATTTTGTTTTCCCATCCTGTATAAATATTCAAATATTTTTTATTTTATTTTATTCCTATTATTAGTATTTCATGTATACATGTATATTTTTCCTAGTATTTCATTTATATTCTGTGCTGTGTGACTGATTTTGCTGATGTAACACCGTAATTTCCCATTTTTCATGGGATCAATATCTATCTACCTACCTATCTAACTAACTAACTAACTAACTAACTAACTAACTAACTAACTATCTACCTATCTAACTAACTAACTAACTATCTACCTATCTATCTATCTATATAACTAACTATCTACCTATCTATCTACCTAACTATCTACCTACCTATCTACCTACCTATCTATCTAACTAACTAACTATCTACCTATCTATCTACCTAACTATCCTACCTATCTATCTATCTAACTAACTACTTACACTTATCGTATCTAATATCTACCTACCTATCTACCTACTATCTACGCTAACTACTATCTACCTATCTATCTATACTACTATACTTACCTATCTACCTATCTATCTAACTAACTATCTACCTATCTATCTAACTAACTATCTACCTAACTAACTATCTACCTATCTATCTAACTAACTAACTATCTACCTACCTACCTATCTATCTATCTAACTAACTATCTACCTATCTAACTACCTATCTATCTAACTAACTACCTATCTATCTATCTATATAACTAACTATCTACCTATCTATCTATCTATCTACCTACCTATCTAACTACCTATCTATCTAACTACCTATCTATCTAACTATCTACCTATCTATCTAACTATCTACCTATCTATCTATCTACCTACCTACCTATCTATAGGAGGAATGAGCATTAAACATGAAAAAGCAGTGAGTTCTAAGATTGGACTAGCAGGACTTTGCCCTTAAACACTGCTGTCTGTGCATGTTTTTACTTGTTTAAGAAAGAAACACTTGGCCTAGTGTTAGAGATTTTTAAATAATAATAATAATAATAATCTTTATTTGTAGTGCCCTTTTCAAAAGCAAGTTACAAAGTGCTTTAACAAGTGTAAAGACAATAATACCCAAGAGACAATAATCCAAAAAGATAAACGCATGAAAACACTGAAAAGACTAAAAT
>NC_045743.1:17649553-17652506 GCF_008692095.1 Etheostoma spectabile | reverse complement strand
TATAAAATTAGTAAAATAAAATAAAAGGGATAAAGTTAAAGTCAACTAAAATGGGGGAAAGGCTCTCCTATAGAAGTCTGTTTTAAGAAGGGACTTAAAAGAGTTAAATGTGACGTGCCACATTACTACATGAAAAAGGTAAAATACCAAGCCCCTGGCTTTGTGGGGAACTCACTACTCCAGCAGCAGGACGATGTCGTGGTCCGTCTCGTGGGCCGCGTGCAGGTTGACCACGCGGGCGTTGCTGCGGGCCGCCTCCAGCACGGCCATCTCGTGGACGACCTCGGCACGGCAGTCGCGGCCTCGCCTCCTCTTTCGGAGAAACTTGGCGGCGAACACTTTGCCCGTGGCCTTCTCCACGCAGCGCTTGACCACCGCAAACTTCCCCCTAGGGAGCAGGAAGTGGGCCGAGGGTTAAGGTCATGGTCATTTTAAATTTAGCCCAATTTCACAAATCATAGGTTTGCCTCGGAGGGCTTTTTAACCTGCACGGCAAACAACACTTTGACCCTCACATGGGGTAACTAGAAAGTCAATTCAATTCAAAGAAGCTTTATTAGCATGACCATAGTGACATACAGTATTGCTAAAGCTCATAAACAGGGAGACGTTGATCACATAACTAGAAAGTCTCCCATAACAACTATTTCAGATTTAACTCATTTCATCCAGTAAAAGATCTAACAGTCTCCAATTAGTAAGTTACAGGGCTTTGATTTATAATGTATTACACCAGTGATGTCACTATCTGCTAGCTGCCTGTCCCCAGAACACACTGTAAAAAACATCTCACTATCTGCTAGCTGCCTGTCCCCGCAACACACTGTAAAAAACATCTCTCACTATCTGCTAACTGCCTGTCCCCTGAACACACTGTAAAAACATCTCACTCATGCTAGCTGCTGTCCCCTGAACACACTGTAAAAAACATCTCCTCACTATCTGCTAGCTGCCGTCCCCAGAACACACTGTAAAAACATTCACTATCTGCTAGCTGCCTGTCCCCTGAACACACTGTAAAAAACATCTCACTATCTGCTAGCTGCCTGTCCCGAACACACTGTAAAAAACATCTCCTCACTATTGCTAGCTGCCTGGCCCGAACACACTGTAAAAAACATCTCCTACTATCTGCTAGCTGCCTGTCCCCGAACACACTGTAAAAAACATCCTCACTATCTGCTAGCTGCCTGTCCTGAAACACACTGTAAAAAACATCTCTCACTATCTGCTAGCTGCTGTCCCCTGAACACACTGGAAAAAACATCTCCTCATACTGCTAGCTGCGTCCCTGAAAAACATGTAAAAACATCTCTCACATCCTAGCACTGCCTGTCCCACGAACACACTGTAAAAAAACATCTCACTTATGCTAGCTGCCGTCCCTGAACACACTGTAAAAAAATCTCCTCACTATGCTAGTGCCGTCCCCTGAACACACTGTATAAAAACATTCACTATCTGCTAGCTGCCTGCCCCTGAACACACTGTAAAAAACATCTCCTCACTATCTGCTAGCTGCCTGTCCCAGAAAACACATGTAAAAAACATTCTACTATCTGCTAGCTGCCTGTCCCCTGAACACACTGTAAAAAACATCTCCTCACTATCTGCTAGCTGCCTGTCCCCTGAACACACTGTAAAAAACACTCCACTTCTGCTAGCTGCCTGTCCCCAGAACACACTGTAAAAAAAAAATCTCCTCACTATCTGCTAGCTGCCTGTCCCTGAACACATGTAAAAAACATCTCACTATCTGCTAGCTGCCGTCCCCTGAAACACTGTAAAAACATCTCCTCACTATATTGCTAGGCCTGTCCCCAGAACACACTGTAAAAAAACATCTCACTATCTGCTAGCTGCCTGTCCCCTGAACACACTGTAAAAAACATCTCTCACTATCTGCTAGCTGCCTGTCCCCAGAACACACTGTAAAAAACCTCTACTATCTGCTCGTGCCTGTCCCGAACACACTGTAAAAAACATCTCACTATCTGTAGGCCGTCCCAGAACACACTGTAAAAAACATCCTCACTATCTGCTAGCTGCCTGTCCCCGACACACTGTAAAAAACATCTCCCAATATCTGCTAGCTGCCTGTCCCCGAACACACTGTAAAAAAATCTCCTCACTACTGCTAGCTGCTGTCTGGACACACTGTAAAAAAATCTCCTCACTATTGCTAGCTGTGTCCCAGAACACACTGTAAAAAACATCTCACTATCTGCTAGTGCCGTCCAGAACCACTGAAAAAACTACACTCACTACTGCTAGCTGCCTGTCCCAGAAACACACTGTAAAAAACATCTCACTATCTGCTAGCTGCCTGTCCCAGAACACACTGCTAAAAAACATCTCACTACTGCTAGATCGCCTCGTCCACAGAACCACAATGTAAAAAACATCTCCTCACTATCTGCTAGCTGCCTGTCCCCTGAACACACTGTAAAAAACTAGTCTCGTTTGAAAATACTTACAAGGAGTAATGTCACCCAACATCGCTTAGAGCACCTTTAACCCTTGTGCTGTCCTACAGCTCTGTCTCTCTCTCTCTCTCTCTCTCTCTCTCTCTCTCTCTCTATCTATGTCTGTCTGTCTGTCTGTCTCTGTCTCTTATATATAAATTCCCTAAGTCATATAAACTTCCACTGCTTATTTTTCCAAATGAAAGGTGACTGATGGTTAAGAGCAGTAGTCTGTAAATGTGTACTTTCAGATATATTGTCCAGTCAGTCTGCTGTTATCTGCCACGTGGTTCTTATTACAGAGGACGAGTTTCCTTCTTTACATATTATCTCGTATATATGGACATAGAAAGAAAGACACTGAAGACACTGGACTCTAAAACCTAGAAACTGTAAAGAGAATTAAGTGATACATGTCTTACATATTGTAAACATGACTGTATTTTCATCAGTTATTTACACCAAGCCAAATATAAGGTAAAAAAAAA
>NC_045743.1:17648948-17649543 GCF_008692095.1 Etheostoma spectabile | reverse complement strand
AAAAAAAAATCACAATATAGATATTGGTCCAGTGAACTAAGACTGTAATTTAGTAGGATTTTTATAGGATGTAAAATTAGGAAATGTTCTTAAAAATTGTACAATCCTCCCAAATTTTAGTTGTAGAGAATACATGTAAGGAATACCAAAAAAAGTGAATCTACTGAAATAATTTAAGGTGTATTAATCGACTATAGAAACACATGTACTTTATATATCGCCCCATACTGACTTCATTTAAAACACATCTGCAACTTTACCGGCATTTTCTAATTATCGCAACTATCTATCTCCATTATCTCAACAACTGTGGAAATATATTCATCAAACGTCTAACAATATGTTTTCACGCAGTAATATAATGGTCAAAACATCTTCAACGCTCGTGTTGTCTTCCCGTCAAAATTAAAAATCAACTCTTTTGTTGAGACTTTTTATCAATTTTATCAATTTTTTCTTGGCTTTTGTCCCTTTTTTCAACACTTTTGATGCTTTTTTTCAATGTTTGTCACTTTTGTTGACGTTTTTAAAACTACGAAACACTAACTTATTAACTTTAGTTTTACAGTTATTTTTGGAATTTATGGTCAATAAA
>NC_045743.1:17647671-17648690 GCF_008692095.1 Etheostoma spectabile | reverse complement strand
CATCATTGATAGGAGCAAGAAAGCGAACGGAAAATTATACCTAATGTTGGAGTTAGAAAGGAGAAATTAGGAATTATTGAGACTAAAATTAAAAGGAATGGATGTTGATGATAATCACAGACTGGAAATATGTCAACTTTTACTCAATACTATTCACAACACTTCACTTTGTTTTACAATGCTATAAAATATAATAAGACCCCAAAATAATGAACGTAGGATTTGTAATTGGCAAAGAGCGTTGGAATCAATCATGTTATTTTGGGGAATAGAAAAGACAGTTGACATAGGACAACATGGGGACAACATGAGGAAACATGAGGACAACATGAAGACAACATGAGGACAACATGAAGACAACATGAAGACAAAACATGAGGCAACATCGAGGCAACATGAAGGCAACATGAGGCAACATGAAGGCAAATGAAGACATGGGGAAAACATGGGACAAACCGGAGGACAACAGTGGACCAAACACGAAGGCAACATGAGACAACATGAGGACAACATGAGGACCACCAACCACTGAACGACAAACATGACAGACAACATGAGACATATGAGGACACATGAGGCATGACAACATGAGGGAAAACAACGAGGACAACCCCGACGGCAAAGGACAACATGAGGACAACACGAGGACAACATGAAGACAACATGAAGACAACACGAGGACAACATGAGGGTTAAAGGTCATCAGCGATCTTTCAACAAAGGAATATATAAACACAGTAAAACTGAATTTCCCACGGTTAAAAGTCACCGTTTCTTAATTTAAGACTCTGCCGTACTGAAGCTGAGAATAAACGTTCCTTAAAAAGGACAAAAGCAGAAGTTGGATTGCTCTTATGTTCTTAAAACACACTGCAACTCACAACTTCCTGGTTTGACAAATTGCACAAACAGGTGAACAGAAGTGGAACCATTTCTTCTTTCTAAAGTCCGGTTTCCACATGCGCACCCCCCCCCCCTTCCTCCTCCTGTTTGGTAATCATAATCATACAGTACATGCT
>NC_045743.1:17647298-17647646 GCF_008692095.1 Etheostoma spectabile | reverse complement strand
CCCCCCCCCCCCCCTCCCCCTCAGCTGTTGCCATGGCTCCCACACAGTGCCAAACACATGACAACAACACGACAACCAGGTCTGCTGTAGTAGGGGGTGTTACAGTCGTTAGAGCGCACACGCCAAAGTCCAAATGCAGTCAAAGCTTAAATTACCTGATCTGTGCTATTCATGCGTGAAAAGACTGAAAATATAGAACATGCAGACTTGAATATATTATTATAATTGGTGAGATGCAATGTTTATACACTGTGGTTATAACCACAGTATATATAGAGCACATTAACTTTTATACTGGGGTTATATCCACAGTATATATAGAGCACATTAACTTATATACTGGGGTTA
>NC_045743.1:17646554-17646711 GCF_008692095.1 Etheostoma spectabile | reverse complement strand
ATATACTGGGGTTATACCCACAGTATATATAGAGCACATTCGCTTATATACTGGGGTTATGAGCTTATCATAATGTTGTAATGCACATGCTGCCTTAACCCTCTTGTTGTCCTCATGTTGTCCTCATGTTGTCCTATATCAATGTTCTTTTTAATTC
>NC_045743.1:17645173-17646311 GCF_008692095.1 Etheostoma spectabile | reverse complement strand
AATTCCAAAAATAACTGTAAAACTAAAGTTAATAAGTTAGTGTTACTTAGTGTTAAACGTCAAAAAGAGTGACAGACATTGAAAAAAGTGTTGAAAAATGGGACAAAAACGTAAGAAAAAGTTAAAAAGCGTCAACTAAAGTGTTGATTTTTTAAATTATGACGGGAAGACAACACAAGGGTTAACTGTCGTGTTGACGTCTGTACCAGCTGGACTTCCTACTAACAATCCAGATACACTGCAAATGCAAATTGTACAATTTATTTATCACTTATTGGCTTACGATCTATCAAAATATCTGTTAAAATACGAATGTAAATCATCTATTTGTGTTTTAAGTTAATTTAATGGTGTGAAACTATCGTGTGACTTCGTGTGTTATCGTGTTAACGTGTTACTTTAGCTTTTACTTTTCTTTAATTAAAGAAAGTCCCACAAATGCAGCTTACTTCTGTCCTTCACAATAAAATACCACGCTTCAACAACTCTGATTTATGCAATAAGAGCTCCTTAATGTCCATTTCAGTAAAAATAGAAACATTTTAGGAGGAAAATCCATCATTTCATATGGTAATATATAAATAATTAGACATCTAAATGTCCATGTACATGTAGGACAATTCATCCGTAGATTGTGAGATGGGTTTAGATCAATTCTGGTAATATTTTGGTGATGTTTGTAAATGTAAAGTACTGCGAAAAGACGGGAAATAGAGAGGATTTCATAGGGATGATTATCTTAATTGTACAATTTGCATTTAAAAAAGATCTGTGTTGTTACAGGAAGTCCAGCTGGTGTAGACGTTAACAGGACATCAACACTTTTATTGACGCTTTTTTATCAATGTTTTTAACTTTTTATTTTTATCTCACACGCTACTTGTATTTTACCTATGACAAAGTGTCAATTTCTCATAATTTCAACACAGGCTACTGTGTAAATGAGCCAAAAACAAGTCATAATTTGGAGATAGCACGTCCAAAATATGAGATATACTGCCTCAAATGTGTGAGATAAAAAAAATATAAAATCATGAAATCAGCTGAGTTTTTGACCTACAAGCTCATTTATTTCTCATAATTTTATGTAAAAAGTCAAACTTACTTAGTATGTTTTGATTGCAGCTTACCATAAATT
>NC_045743.1:17634602-17645148 GCF_008692095.1 Etheostoma spectabile | reverse complement strand
ATTAGCTCATAAACAGGGAGACGGTGTCTTGATACACATAACTTAGAAAGTATCCATACAACGGATTTCAGAGGTAAACCCCTCATGCTAATCCCAGTAAAAGATTCTAACTTTATTATAACAGTCTCCCTTTAGTAGTCTATGTGACAGGGCGTGTTTGATTGCTTATAATGTATAAACCTGAGTGATTGGACTATTGCTATAGCGTGCCTGTCCCCAGAACACACTGTAAAAAACATCTCCACTATCTGTCTAGCTGCCTGTTCCCCATGGATAAATCACTGTGTTTAAAAAACATCTCCTCAAGCACTATCTGCTAATGCCTTCCCCCCTGAAAAACACTTGTTAAAACTTCTCATATCTGCTAGCTTCGCCCTGTCCCCTGACCACACATGTAAAAACAACATTCCGCACTATCTGCTAGGCCTGTCCCCAGAACGACCACTGTAAAAAATACAGTCTCACTATCTGCTAGCTGCTGTCCCCTGGAACACAACTGTAAAGAAACTTCACTATTCTGCTAGCTGCCTGTCCCCAGAAACACAATTGTAAAAAACATCTCCTTCACTATCGGCTAGCGCCTGTCCACAGACACACACCTGTAAAATAAAAAAAAACATTATCCCACTATATGAATAGATGCCTGTACCCAGAACAAACTGTAAAAATAACATATCCTAACGATCTGCGAGCTGGCCGTCCCCCGAACACATGTTAAAAAACATCTCAAACTATCTGCTAGCTGCCTGCTCCACTGAACAAATACACTGTATAAAAATCTATTCATACTCATATTAGTTGGTAGCGTGCCGTCCCCGAACCACTGTAAAAAAAAACATTCATCACTATATGCTAGCGGCCTGTCCCCAGAACCACACTGTAAAAAACATCTCACTATCTGCTAGTCTGCCTGTTTTTCCCCGAACACACTGTTTTTAAAAAAATAAAAACATCTCCTTAACGTATCTGCAAGCTGCCTGTCCCCTGAACCCATCTGTAAAAAAACATACAGATCCACTCATCTGCTAGATGCCTGTCCCTGAAACACACATGTTCTGTTAAAAAACATCTTCCTCCACTAGATGCTATAATGATGCCGTCCTAGAAGCACACGGTAAAAAAACATCTTCAATTATGTAGATGCATGTCCCCTGAACACCACCGGTAAAATAACATCTCCATCACTATCTGCTGTGCCTTCTGTCACCTTGAACATCACGTAAAAAAACAATTCACACTATGCTAGCTTTGCCTGTACCCCTCAGAACACACTGTAATCCAAAACCTGCTTTCCTCGCTTCTCACTATTGCATAGCTGCCTGGTCCCCTAGAGCACACGGTAAATAACTCTCACTATCTGCTAGCTTGCCTGTCCCCTTGAACTCACCCTTTACGGCTAAAAATTACAACCATCTCCTCTACTTCTCTATGCTGCCGGTCCCAGATCACACACGGTAATTAAAAACATCTCACTAATTTGCTGCTAGCCTGCCGTCCCTGAAACAACTCACTGTAATAAAAATACATTCCTCACTATATGCCTAGCTGATGTCCCAGAACCACACTGTAAAAAACATCTCACTACTGCGAGTGCCTGTCCCCAGAACACACTGGTAAATAAACATTCTCACATATCTGCTAGCTGCCTGTCCCAGAATACACACTGAAATTTAAAACATCTCTATACTTTTCTCGCTAGCGGACCTGTCACTGGACACACTGTAAAATCAACATCTTATCCCTCACTATCTGCTAGCCTTCTGCCTGTCCCTTTCGGACATCACTGTCAAAAAAAACATCTCCTCAATAGGCCTGTAAGATTTTGGCCCCTGTACCCTGGAAACAATGTAAAATTATAACTCATCTACGTCTACTATTGTAGTGCCGGTCACAAGAATATAACCACGGTGAAAAAAACATTTTCACTTCTGTAGCTGCCTGTCCCTGAAAAACACGTAAAAAAAAATCTCTCCACTAGTCTGATTAGCTGCCTGTTCCCCAGAACACAATGTAATAAAAAAACATTAGCATATCTGCGAGGTTCGCCGGTCCCCAGAACACACTTAAAACACCATATCACTTATTGCTAGCTGCCCTGGGTCCCTCAGAACACACTGTAAACACAACATTCTCTCTCACTATCTGCTAGCATGCCTGTCCCCTGAACACACTTGTATAAAAAAACGAGTATCGTTTGAAACAATAATTAAAACGGAGTAATACCACTGTAACACCAAACACATCGATACCCCCTTTTAGAGAAACCTCCGAAATAATTGTGATGTCGATAATAGATCTGTATATATATATATGATTTCTCTCTCTATCTCTCTCTCTCTCTACGAGCCCCTGGCCGTCTGATCTGTCGTCTCGTCTCGTATATATAAATCTCCCTAAGTCATATAATAAAACTTACAAAGCTTATTTTCCAAATGAAAGGTGAAGATGGCTTGTTGCTAAGAGACAAGTAGTCTTGTAAATTGTGTCCTTTCAGATTTATTATGTCAGTCCGTATTTGCTGTGACTCTGCCACGTGGTTCTTATTACAGAGGAGAGTTTTCCGTCTTTAACATATTATCCGTTATCTATGGACATAGAAAGAAAGACCACTGAAGCCACGGGACTCTAAAACCCTCAGAAAACTGTTCAAGATTGAACTTTACGCTGTCTAAACGTTATCATATTGTAAACAGACTCGTTATTTCATCATTTATTTACACCAAGCCAATTCTAAGCGTAAAAAAAATAAAAAAAAAAAAAATCAACAATCTATAGATATTGGTCCAGTGGTTGAAAATAAGACTCTGTAATTAGTAGTGCATTTTTTTTATAGGGGATGTTAAAATTAGGAAAGGTTCTTTAAAAATTTGTACAATCTCCAAAAATTTTAGTTGTAGAGAATTTACATGTAAAGGTTATATGACCAAAAAAATTTTTTGTGAATTCATACTGAACATAATTGAAGGTGTCTATTAAGCGATTTTTATAGAATACAAGTACTTGAATATTCGCCCCCATACTGACTTCATTTCAAAAACACATCTGCAACATGGACACGGCTTTTAATTTTCCACCTTCATTTGGTATAATAATCGCAATATCTATGCTCCCATTATCTCAACAGCGTGGAAAAATAGATTCAATCAAACGTGTCTAAACTATGTTTTCACGCTATGTTAAATAGAATGGTCAATAACATCTTCACTCTACCGCTCGTGTGTCGTCCTTGGCAAAATTAAAAATCACTCTTGTTGTTGAGACTTTTTATCAATTTTTATCAATTTTTTTCTGGTCTCTTTTTGTCCCTTTTTTTCACCCCCTTTTTTTGGATTATTTTGCTTTTTTTTTTTTTTTATTTTTTAAACCTGTTTTGTTAACTTTTGTTTGACGTCTTTTAAAACGACGATTAAAACCCCTACCAAACTTTATTAATCTTTAGTTTCTTACATTGGTTATTTTTGGGAATTTTTATGGCCATGAACAAATTCCCCTCATTTTTTTTTATGAATTATACCTAATGTTGGAGTTAGGTAGAATAGCAGAAAAGAAATTTAGGGAACTTATTGATTTGACTAAAATAGATATTAATGGTACCTGGAGGTTGTTGCATCAATCCTTAGACCAGTATCCCTTGCGCCATAATTTTGTTGTCAATTTCTTTTTATTTTGAAGCAATCATCGATTTTCATTCAACTTTACCTACACTTTGCCCCTTTTTAATCATATGCATATATAACCCAATAAATAAGACCCTAACCAACCTAATGACCATCGTAGCAGATTTGTTACGTGGCACAACGTAACGCGTGGAATCAGATCATGGATTTTGGGAAATGGAAATAAGAACATGCCATAGCGACAAACATGGGGACAACCTTATGAGGGGAAGGACAACATGAGGACAACATGAAGGACAACATGAGGAACAAAAGGAAGACAACATGAAGACAACCAGAAGGCAACATCCTTGGAGGACAACATGTTTTGGTTTTGAATGGCATACTATGGACAGGCAGCTTGCATACATGAGGAAACTGAAGGTCAATCATGGGGGATAAAATGCCGGGACACACAGGAGGACAAAATGTGGACACACGAAGGCAACATGAGGACAAATGAGGACCAAAATGGGACAACATGACGACAACACATGAAGACAACATGAAGGACAACATGAGGACAATCAGAGGACAACATGAGGACAACACGAGGACAACCGATTACGGAAAACACTTGAGGGACAATCATGAGCGACAATTGAGGCCAACATGAGGACAACATGAGGGGCAACATGAGGACAACATGAAGGCAAAACGAGGACAAACATGAGGACAACACAAGGCCAACATGAGGCAACAGGAAGGCACATGATGGACACATCGAAGTCAAACAAGCCACGACCAAACTGAGGACAACACGAGGACAACTGAGTGATCACCACTGAGGACAACCTATGAAGGACAACCGGAGGCAAACATCGAAGGCAAAACTTGAGGACAACAGAGGAAAACCGGTAGGACAACATGGAAGGCAAAATTGAGGACAACTAGAAGGCAAAACATCGAGGAAAACACAGAAGGCACACAACGAGGACCAAGCATGAGCGGAAACCACAGAGACAACACTGTGAAGGCAAAATGAGGACAACATGAAGGCAACATGAGTGGCAACATGAGGGCAACACGAGGACAACATGACGACAACAACAAGGACAACATGAGGACAACTGATGGACAACATGAAGACAAACATGGGAAGAAACACGGGAGGACAACATGAATGGGTAAGTCATCAGCCTCTTTCAACAAAGGAAATATAAAAACAGTAAACGAAATTTCCCACGGTAAAGTCAACCGTTTCTTAACTTAGACCTCTCGCCGTACAGAAGCTGAGAAGAAACGTCCGTAAAAAGGACTAAAAGCCGGAAGCTGGATTGCTCTTCTGTTCTTTAAAACAACTGCAACTCAAAACTTCCTGGTGGACAATGCTACAACAGGGTTGAACAGAGTGGAACCATTTCTTCTTACAAAGTCCGGTTTCCACAGCGCACACCCCCCACTACTCCTCTGTTTTGGTAATCATAATCATACAGGAATGCTTGCATGATGCATGCAAGCAACTTTATCAAAACACCTCAAGAGATCTAGGGCATGATCACCCCCCCCCCCCCCTTCACCCGCAGCTGTTGCATAGGTCCCATCACAGTGCCAAACACATGACAACACACACGACAACCAGGTTTTGCTGTTTAGTGGGGTTGTTACCCGTCGTTAGAGCGCACACGCTCAAAGTCCAAATGCAGGCAAAGCATAAATACCTGATATTGTGCTATTCAGGCGTGAAACACTGAAATGTATTAGAACATGCCGACTTGAATCTATGATATAATTTGGTGAGATGCAATGTTTACACTGTGGTTCTAACCACAGTATATATGACGCACATAACTTTTATTACTGGTCTATCACAGTATATATAGAGACATTTAATATATATTCTTGGGGTTATACCCAGATAATCAGAGGCCCATTAACTGATATACTGGGGGTTATACCCACAGTATATAGTAGAGCACATTAAACTTATATACTGGTGGTATATCACAGTATATAGAGCACATATTACTTATAATGGGGTATATCCACAGCTTGAGAGCAATTATATATATCTATTGGGGTGTATTACCCCCCAGTTATATATAAGAGAACATTAATCGTAGTATAATGGGGCGTATACCCACAGTATATATAGAGACATTAAATTATATACGGGGGTTTATACCCCCAGTATATATATGAGCCATTTAACTTATATACGGGGTTCATATCCCACAGTATAGTATAGAGCATCATTAACTTAATATCTGGGGTAATCCACAGAATTAGAGGCACAGTAATTCTTATACTGTGTAGATACCACAGGATATAAGTTAAGGGTGCCTTAAATATGGGGTCATACACACGTATATTCCTAGAGAACATATTGCTTATAATAGGGGTTATGTAGATTATCATAATGTTGGAAATGAACCATGCTGCCTTAACCTCTGTGTCCTCAACCCATTTGTCCTCATGTTGTAATTCAATGTTCTTTGTAATTCCCCAAAAACATGATTGATTACCATACGATCTTGCCAAGTACAATCGCTACTTCATTAATTTGGTCGGCTGTCTTATTCTATTTTATAGCATTTGAATAGTGTTGAGTAAAAGTGAAAGATTCAGGTCTTTCCTCCCTGTGAATTCATCCGCAACATCCAATCTTTAATTTTAGTCTCAATATATTCCCAATTTTGCTGTTGCGACTCAGAACATTATGGTATAATTTCCGATAACAGATGTTATGACCATAAATTCCAAAAAATAACTGTAAAACAAAGTTATAGAAGGTTAGTGTTCACTTCGTGTTAAACGTCAAAAAGATGTGATAAAGATTGAATAAAAATGTGTTTGAAAGAATGGGACCAAAAACGTAAGAAAAAAGTTAAAAAAAGCGTCAACTAAAGTGTTGATTTTTTTAAATTATGACGGGAAGGACAACACAAGGGTTTACACTGTCGCTGCTGTGTGGACGTTTTCCTGTACCAGATGGACTTCATACTAACAATCAAGATACACTGCCAAAGCAAATGACGATTTATTATCACTTATTGGCTTCACGATCTATCAAAATATCTGTAAAAATACAATGTAAATCATCTATTTGTGTTTAAAGTTAATTTTAATGGTGTGATGAAAACTATCGTGTGACTTCGGCTGTGTTATGTGGGTTAAAGTGTACTTTAGCTTTTTTAATGTTCTTAATTAAAGAAACAGTCCCACCAAATGCAGGTTATTCTGTCCGTCATCAATTATAAATGACCACGCTTTTGCAACAACTCTGATTTATGCAATTAACGCGTCATTAAATTGTCCATTCAGTAAAATAGAAACATGTTTAGGAGGAAAGAGGAACATAACATTTCATATCGGTATATATAAATAATAGACATCTAAAGCCTATGTTTACATGTGGAAATTATCCGTAGATGTGAGATGGGTTTGATCACATTTTGGTAATTATTTTGTGGTGATGTTGTAAATGTATGATAGTACCTGCGATAAAGCACGGGAAATTAGAGAGGTTTCATGGGGGAGTATTTCTTGAATGTACATTTTGCATTAAAAAAGATCTGTGTGGTACTAGGATAGTCCAGCTGGGGTAGACAGTTTTAACGGACCTATAATAAATTTATTGACGCTTTTTTCAAGTTTTAATCTTTTTAGTTTTAGCGAACACGCTACTTGTGATTTATATGACAAAGTGCAAATTCTCATAATTCAAAACCAGGCTACGTCGTACTATTATGAGCCAAAAAAAAAGTCGAATTTGGCGATAGCAGGTTCCATCAAAGATGATAGATACTGCCTAAACATGTTTTTTTTCTTGTGTGAGATAAAAAAAAATATAAACTCATGAAATCAGCGAGTTGTTGAACCTACAACGCGCATTTATTCTATAATTTTATGTAAAAAGTCTAAAACTTACTAGTATGTTTTGATGCCGAATGTACAATTAATTTATTTTTGACTATTTTCTGAACTATTGAGCTTTTCCACATACATGTGTCTAATTTGACATGTAAATACTATTAAAACATCTGGGAAAATCATCTGCAGGGGTCTAAAACTGGCAAATTCTAAGCTTCTATGCATTAACAATGCACCTAAGGTCAGAGGTAGTTTTATTCTGGTTATATTTTCATTCCTAGTTCTTTAAGATTTACGGTTATTTAATTGCCCTTGTTTCTATTTGTCTATCATTTTACCAGACACATCTGTCTGGACAATTGGTTTAGAAAAAAGATAGTTAACCAAGGCCAGAAGGAGTGTCGAATCCAACACAGACAAGTTGGTGCTAATCAAAGATAATTAAAAGTTAGTTTTCCCTTTTTTTTTGAAGTTAAACAACTACGTAACGCTAACTTGGTTACTTTTAGTTTTACAGTATTTGGGAAATGATGGTCAATTAAACTCTAATTATAAGGAATAGTGCGTCGGCTGAAAGTGTCCCCGGATGTGTGACGGTAGCAGCTGACACGGTTGGCCGGACACCGCTGCCGCGAACGTCGGGGACTCACCTTTCCCAGCTCCCCGGTGAGTTTAGTACACACTCGCCACTCGGTTCCCGTGCTGATCGGGTCTGGGTCTTCGCCGAGCAGGACCGGATGCGGCTACATGCTGAGACGTTCCAGCCGCCTCCGAGACATCGTCATCTCACGGGGTCGGTCACCGGTTAACCAGCTACGGAACGCCTGGGTCCGTACAGTAAGGGTGGGTCCGTTAACAGCTACGGCTGGTGTCCGTTTAACAGCTACCGGATACGGATGGGTCCGTATACAGCTAACCGGCTACCGGCTGGGTTCCGTTACAGAGACCCGGCTACCGGCGGTAGCTCGGAAAGACTACCGGCTACCGGCTGGATCCGTTAACAGCTACCGGCTACCGGCTGGATCCGTTAACGTCACGGCGCTGAACGGCAAATGAGACCCAAAACTAACCAAAGTAGCTAATCTACCGTTTTTTACACCGACGGGTTCACGTTAACTAGCTACATGGTCGTGTGTTAAATGAGCCCGTTAACGTTACCATGCTCCCGTTGAGTTTGGCTACGTCACCGACTCCGGTTAGCTCAACTGTCGCTAACTAGCTAAGTTAGCTCGACGTCAATCTCGCGGGTCCAAAAGTGAGTTAAACGTATTTTCCTCCGCTCCAATGAAGAGGAATGTTAGTCTATAACTTTAACGGCTACGGATGACTCCAACGGTTACGTTATCCAAACTGCCGCTGCGCGCGACGACTAAATATCTTAGTTAGTTTATCTTGAGTGTTTTCGATCATTTTTCACATCCTTCTGTTTGACACTTTATCGACACGTCACGGCTTGACGCATGCGCACTATCGTTGTGTTCGAAAAAAAGCAATGAAGAAATTAGGTCAGTGGATTTCTTTTCCTTGGATGTCGAAGGCAAGTCCCGCCCTACTCTGTCTCTGATTGGCTGACACTGGTATCCATACCTTGACCCTGACCAACCACACTCACTCTTTAACGCCGATACAACCAGTCCAAGCCAATCAGAAGCAGAGTAGGGCGGGCCCTGCCTTCACCGTCTTAGGAAACGCCGAATTGAAACGTGGTGAAAACCGATTTAATTATTATTGTGCGATAAGATGTTTGAGTGTTTATCAGACTTTTCATTTAATCCCCAGATTGAAATTAAACAATCACTACTTTCATTGAATTATTCCTTTTTTAATTTATTTATCTGTAGGTATCTTCTTCACTTTTGTTTATATTGCACTTTAATACTGACTATTCTGTTCTGAAATATTGTATAATAACAAATAAATTAAAAAATTGAGACTGTATGTAGAAACGTTGACCTTCTAAGTAACAAATATGACAAACTAAATCATAAGTTTTACTTATCTCACAGAATACTTATATTTTACCTATGACAAAGTGTTAATTTCTCACAATTTTAACACAGGCTACTGTGTAAATGAGTCAAAAACAAAAACAAGTCATAATTTGGAGATAGCACGTCCAAAATGTGCGATATACTGCCTTAAATGTGTGAGATAAAAAGTCTAAATTATGAGATCAGATGAATTTTTGACCTACAAGCTCATTTTTTTCTCTTATTTTATGTAAAAAGTCAAACTTACTTAGTATGTTCGTAACGCTAACTTGGTTACTTTTAGTTTTACAGTATTTGGGAAATGATGGTCAATTAAACTCTAATTATAAGGAATAGTGCGTCGGCTGAAAGTGTCCCCGGATGTGTGACGGTAGCAGCTGACACGGTTGGCCGGACACCGCTGCCGCGAACGTCGGGGACTCACCTTTCCCAGCTCCCCGGTGAGTTTAGTACACACTCGCCACTCGGTTCCCGTGCTGATCGGGTCTGGGTCTTCGCCGAGCAGGACCGGATGCGGCTACATGCTGAGACGTTCCAGCCGCCTCCGAGACATCGTCATCTCACGGGGTCGGTCACCGGTTAACCAGCTACGGAACGCCTGGGTCCGTACAGTAAGGGTGGGTCCGTTAACAGCTACGGCTGGTGTCCGTTTAACAGCTACCGGATACGGATGGGTCCGTATACAGCTAACCGGCTACCGGCTGGGTTCCGTTACAGAGACCCGGCTACCGGCGGTAGCTCGGAAAGATTTTATGTAAAAAGTCAAACTTACTTAGTATGTTTTGATTGCAGCTTACCATAAATTTTATTTTTGACATTTCTAACATGAGCTTCCACATACATGTGTCTAATGTGCACATGTAAATACAATAACATCTGGAAAATCATCTGCAGGGGTCTAAATACGGCAACTTCTTATAGCTCCATGCAATTAACAATGCATCATAATGTATAGAGGTAGTTTTATTGGTTATATTTTTCTTCATAGTGTCTTTAAGATTTGTATTTATTTAATTGCCCTTGTTTTATTTTTCTATTCCTTTTACAGACACATCTGTCTGGACAACTTTGGGTTTAGAAAAAGAT
>NC_045743.1:17633468-17634592 GCF_008692095.1 Etheostoma spectabile | reverse complement strand
CCCCGGAGAAGTAGTTTTTCTAATTTTCTAACAGATCAAGTTTCTGCTATAAAGATAATACATTGTTATTTGACTCAATCAATTGGTACACAACTAAGAGATAAATAAGGGTCACGTGTCATTAATCAAAATTTGCCATTTGTTCTCTTTTATTACAATCATCGGGGTGAAATGGAGACACACGAACAGGAGCTTTGCATAGAGTGGAAATCTGAAAACCGGGGAAATGTCTTCATTTGGATGTGAAGCGAGTACTCAACCTTACCAATCTTCTGCAGCAGAAAAGCCTCATTATGGAAAACTGTATATCCTGCCACGAAGCGTTGCTGCCCACGCCCAATCTGCCCCTGAAGCCAACATGAGGGCGATGCTCTGTAAGGATTCGGCAGAAGCCAGAAGTGGGATGTCGGGTGTTTGTCAGACAGAAATAGAGAGCAGGCCTAATGGTTGACTTTGCAAGCCCCAAACCTTTGGTACATTCGGTGCAAAAAATATATATTTATACACACATAACAGGACAGACGTACATGTACATTTTTATACAAAGGAACATACAGGACCACACACATGGTACACGGACAGAACATGTGCTCTCACGTTTCACAAAATCAAAACAGCCCTATTGATCCATGAGCAATGAACCATAACCATCGACCTATATCTAAGATAGGCAGACACGCACATGTGAAAGGAACATCGTTTGAAACATGCTGCCGAGATACTCGCCATTACACTGTCATAGAGAAATCAAACCGTTGCATTCACACGTTGTCCGTTCCCAGAGCTAAAACTAAGTGACTGAAGCACCTATTTCCCACACCTTGTTCCCATGAGCTCAACACTCAAGGTATGACAGTGCCAGGTAAGCATAAGGCCGCATGCCTCAAGTGAGCGCCACAACCTAGTCGTCTCCCTCACACCTTTTTCTGAATGGATAGCGATATCCTCATGCAAAAAAAGCTAGTAAGGACAGTGTGTTGCACTATTTCAGCATGCAATATCGAGCTATAACACAACACCATCTAGGGGGTTTCTGCTCCAGCACAGCTCACAGAGCGGACCGGGAGGATCCCGCATGCAGTATTGGACTGGGAGAGGGGGGGGGGGGGGGGGGGGGGGGGGGG
>NC_045743.1:17630619-17633458 GCF_008692095.1 Etheostoma spectabile | reverse complement strand
TGGGATAGGAAAGTCTGCCTCCACATCTCGCATCACACGTGGGGCTATCTAGCACTACTCCAGCCCCTGTGGTCTAGCTCCGACAGGACTCTGTACAGTAGGTGTAATCGTGCATGCACCCCATAGAAAACGAGTACGAGTGTGTTGTTTTCGTGTGCGTGTAAGAAAGTGTGTGAGAGACTGAGCGAAAGGGTCCTCGGGGTTTGGGTCGTGCACTTAAGACTTAGAGAAATGTGTTATCACATGCTTTGTAGACAGAACCATTGCCTGGCATGGACTTGTATGCCAAACGTTGTAAAGTATAATATCAGTGCAGCACTAAAGGCTGCTGCTTGTTCCTGACAACATCATCTTCATCACACCTGCTCAGGTCCTTCAGAAAAGGAGGAAGACTCTGGCTCTTTGCTTTGCAAGTGCCAGAGTCATGACAGCACACCTTATTGCCCCCCTTGTGTTATCTGTCTGGGGAATTTATTTAAACCACCCCTAGTTTAACTATCTTGTATTTTTTACAAGGAAATAAAATCACTTCCCTTATGAAATTTCACTTTATGGTCAGGAGAACCCAAGAGGCACTAAAGAGATCCCAACACTGCTCCCTGACCAGGTCCCTGTGGGACACCAGGCCAGCTCACAAGGCCTAATCCGGTGCCAACATCGAGTGAAGCGCGTCTTCATTCCTCAAGCAACTGTGTCACATTTGATTTCCTCCACCTCCACCTCCAACTCTCCACTTTGTGTTTCCCTGGAATCTTCTTCAGGGCCCTGAACAGAGTTGCTTGAGGTCCATACATGCAGTCTCTTATTTGGTACATTCATCACTTTCATAGGACGGAAAGAGGAGTACATCAGTGAGAAGGACCTTGTGGGTCGTACTTATGAGCCAACGTCATCTGTCTGTGTGAGAAAGTGCATCCACACGCCCGTGATTAATGTGTGGAAGGCAGGAGTCCTGCACATCCTTCTGACTGACGTGTGTCTGGAAATCTAGCTGTATTAGTGGAGTGAGTGCACCTAGTACACTGTAAGAAAGTGCAGCCACAGCATCAAGTCTAAAGTCATAATATTATGTGTGTGTGTGTGTGTGTGTGTGTGTGTGTGTGTGTGTGTGTGTGTGTAAGACACACGGGGAAAAGGCCGGGTGGGCGTGCTGGGCAAGGAAAAAAGCACGGGCTCGTGCAGGCTAGGGTGCACCGTGGGGGCGGGGGGGGGGGAGATCGGCATCGAGAAAGTTAGAGTGAACAAGGATGGAGAAGTGTTCACACGAGCACCATATCGGAACAACACCAAGAGGAGTCTATTACACAAAGGGGAGAGCAGTACGGACTTGCGAAAGAAACTGCTCAGCAAGTCAGGAAAACGAAACAAGTCACACATATGGGGGACACAGCAGTGCATTACGTGTGGGAAGTGCACGGATAGTGCAGGGTATAGGTGAAAAAGTGAGGGGATTGTTTGTGGGACGCAAAAAGTCAGGAGAGGGGGCTGGGGTGAAGAAGAAATGATGTGGTGGGTTGGGGTGATGAATGTGTGTGGTGAATGTGGGAATGGAATAAAGGATGGGTGTGTGTGAGGTGGGTGTAGGTGAATAGAGGTAAGTTCGCGGTGTGATGCGGGTGTTTCACACGCTGCACAGCCAAAGAATTGGGGAAATAAAGATAGGGATGGGCAAGAAGAACCATGGGAATAGATGCTGGACAAGGTCGGGCAGTGGGAGAGAAGGGGGAGAAAGGATGCATGGACACAATTGAAATAAAGAGGAAGAGAGGGATGGCACGTCGGCAGAATGTGTGTGTGGTTGTTGTGTGTGTGTCTCTCTCTCTCTCCTCTGCCCAGGGCTCACACTTGCTTCAACACCGTCTGGACCTCCCTCCGTACCGCGCGTCCTTCTCATCTGTACGAGAAGCTGTCACCGCCGGGTCGAGGAGACCAGCCCTTCGGTTGGAGTAGCCTCCGACCACTCACTTCCTGGTTTACCTCGGGAGACTGAACCATCTGGAAATCCACCTTTCATGGGAAATAAAACTAAAATCCTCAAATGGCAACTAACAACCCCCCTCCCCCGACCCCCACCCCCGCCCCCCAACAACTCTTTGCTGGTTTTGGCAGTCTCGGCACTCCCACTTCGTCCGATTCACCGCCTTCCTGTCCCGGTCTACTGAGGTCAGTGGAGGAAACATCTCATGGAAGAAAGGCGGAGATCGGAGTATACCATTCTTGTTGTCATGGTTACTTTGCTCAATGAGCCACGTGTGTGCTTATTCCTCCTCGGTTATGGCCGGTTTACTGGCTTTCTAGCATCCCCCCCCCCTTACCTCTCCTCTCTCTCCGGACCTCTAAACTGTGTCCTTTCTGCACTGGGGCTGCAACGTTATAACTGTAATACACACCCACACACACACACCCACACACACACACACACACACACAACACACACACACACCCACACCACACACACACCACAATCACCTTTGCACAAAACCACACACACTGAACATTTTGTTTTTGTGACGTGTGCAAACCAGTGATTCCCCCCAGATTTTTTTTTTTTATCAGCACATGGAAAGATCTGACGGTTTGCTGGGCTGTCCTCCTTGTCTGTCTGAGACACACACACCACCCATCTACATACACAATGCCTCAAACCAGTTGTTCTAAGCCAGAAAATACACTTGTTTTCACAGTTGCCGTGGTGATAAATGAGGCAGTTTCTGGTCAGGGACTTTACCGGTCAATATTGCGACATCAGAGCTCTTACATGGACACGAGAGGTAAAGACATATCTGAGACATGCAGCCCTGTTTCCGCATATTTACTCATCAAGTATGCCAGTACTCAC
>NC_045743.1:17630023-17630594 GCF_008692095.1 Etheostoma spectabile | reverse complement strand
ATCTCGGATATCTCTCGACTCCGCGATCGCTCTCTTTTCTCTCTCCTCGAGCTCGTCTCTCTCTCTCTCTCTCCCTCGTCTCGTCTCTTTTTGCTTCCGAGAGAGAGAGAGATCGAGAG
Source organism: Etheostoma spectabile (assembly GCF_008692095.1). Lineage (NCBI taxonomy): Eukaryota > Metazoa > Chordata > Actinopteri > Perciformes > Percidae > Etheostoma > Etheostoma spectabile. Next base: position 17,630,475 of record NC_045743.1, on the reverse strand, counting down.
AGAGAGAGAGATCGAGAGAGAGAGAGAGAGAGAGAGCGAGAGAGAGCGAGCGAGAGAGCGAGAGAGAAAGAGACACATCAAAAATATTATCAGATGGATGTGTTAAAATATGCATTTTAAATATGTAATATGTATTTTTTACAAAGAAAAATGATTGAAGTGGATCCCCCGCACCTTTATGCCGGCAGGGCTCTGTTGTTGTTGTTGTTGTTGTTGTTGTTGTTGTTGTTGTTGTTGCAATGGGAAGGGGGTCTATAGCTATGTCAGGTATTGCATTCATTGTCTTGGTGAAGGGAGGATGGGCCTTTTATTTTCCTTCCTCAGCCTACATTTATATTAATATTTATATTTATATTTATATCAGCCGGCCCTTGCCAAATAATACATTGATTTTCTAATTTCTGGCAATTACACCCAATGAATGATTAGACTTAGACTTCTCTTTATTAATC
>NC_045743.1:17629911-17630013 GCF_008692095.1 Etheostoma spectabile | reverse complement strand
ATGACTCCCGCAAGGAAATTGAAATAAACCGGAACAAAGTGACAGCTCCAGATTCAGATAACAGGTTTTAGGGCAATTTGGTTGAAAGAAATCCATATTTCT
>NC_045743.1:17627747-17629901 GCF_008692095.1 Etheostoma spectabile | reverse complement strand
ATAAAACACTTAGAAACGGGTCAGTTTGACCCGAGGACGACACAAGGGTTAAGAGGTTCTCCCCGACTTCCCGAGTTGGAAATAGAGGGACTTCAGGGGGCGTTTCAGTTGAAATTTAAATTTCCAAAATGTCCCAGTTCAACTGGAACGCTCCTCAAACGCATTAACTGGAGCCTGATAAGATGGACGTCCATGTGATCTTGTAATCCTACGATTCGGGGAATCCGGCTGCCGTGCAAGTTAGTTGGTTGTGATGGAAAAATACAAAAGCCCTGGGTGAGAGAAAGGATAGTTGTGCATATTGCAAAACACACCTTTACAATCTATTATTCACACTAAAGGCCACATTCATAACTGTTGAACCTTGTGTAATAATCCATATTTAATCCAGACAGGGAAGGCTGATGTAAAATATAAATGTGGGGTAAGAAGAGAAAAAGAAAAGGCCAAACCTCACAGGACCCTCCACCTTTTTGCATAGGTAATCATGCCTGTGCGGTCCCTGAAGGCAGCATGGTCATCTCATTAGGCATCTTACCTGGGTAAGGAGGTGATTTTCCCCCACTTCTCCACACAGAATCTGCGGGGTCCGTTACTCCCCCGTAGAGAGGCAAATCCCTCATAGGGAATACTGGAGGTGCCGGTCACAAACTGGAGAAAAGAAGGCCACAAAAGTCACAAAAGTATGAAAACGGCCTCCTAGAACATTATTATTTATCACTCCAAATTGATGTACATGACTCATTTTAGTTCTGTTCAATACAAACTCAAACAAGTCTCTTCAATGACTTCTTCAACTTCAATGAAAACAGGAAAATGCATGGAAATTGTTTTTAATCTAGCCTCAAACACATTACCAATTAGTAATGAAACCAGCGTCATATACTAAAGTACATGTGTGCAACGCTTTCTCATGAACATGTTTGCATCATATCCTACGAAAACGTACACACAACAATGTGTGTGGTTTGGATCAAAACACTCGTGTTTTCTGACTGAAGAAAACTCTGCTCCCGTGCTCGACAGCCCTGTGTTTTAGGACCCACCCGTCCTCCCCAACCTCCTCCCTACGCGGACCCAAGCGCTCTTTTTACAGCAGCTGTCAATGTAGTGCATACAGCAATAAATACGTGGAATACATACAAATTACAGCGCTTTACTTTTCCTAGCTATATGTACGACTGGTTCATGAGAACAGCCTGATCTATACTGTGTGGATCCTGCAGGGCCCCCCAGCCTCCACATGAGGGCAGCCTGATCTGTGCTGTGTGGATCCTGCAGGGCCCCCCAGCCACCACATGAGGACACCCTGATCTGAACTGTGTGGACGCCTGCAGGGCCCCCCAGCCACCACATGAGGACACCCTGATCTGTGCTGTGTGGATCCTGCAGGGCCCCTCAGCCTCCACATGAGAATACCCTAATCTGTACTGTGTGGATCTTGCAGGGCCCCCCAGCCTCCACATGAGGGCAACCTGATCTGTGCTGTGTGGATCCTGCAGGGCACCCAGCCTCCACACGAGGGCAGCCTGCGTGCATGCGGGTCCCACCCCCCCCCCCATTGCTGTACCTGCAGTAGTCTCAGCCTCTGCTCGTTGTTGAACCTCTCCACAGCGGCCCAGAACCAGCGAATCACTATGTGGTTGTCATGGTAACCTGCAGGGAGATTGATGATGATGATGAGTCAGATGAATAACAAATAAGGCCTCAGAAACCTGTTCCTCCCTCGGCCTCCCCCCCTTCCGTCCCGCCATTCCTCTCCTGTGTGAGTTCTGAATGGACTCTGCTGTTTAGTGTTTAACGGCCGGGGCCGTTTGGTCCGTCCCGGTCGATTCTTCTATTAAAAGAGCTTCTCACGGAGCCATGGCCGACCGGCCGTCTCCCTGCTGCTGGCCAGACCCTCAAAAAGCCTTTTAATGTGATCTCTTATAGAGGGTTTGGACCCTGGCGCTTGCACGCTCGATACGACACGATATGTGTTGGAGCTATTTATTATCTCGATATACGTAATAGTTAATTATTACATTTTTTTAAATTCCTTGAATCATACAGCTACATACATTTGTCTATCATTAGTATTTTATTTGGGTTATTTTTAGTGCTTTTGTTTTGAAGGAACCAGGCAGCCTTAGCCACCAGGTGTAGTCTACATAT
>NC_045743.1:17622139-17627737 GCF_008692095.1 Etheostoma spectabile | reverse complement strand
AGGTATGTGGGAGGTAGACACCGGGGGGGGGAATTAATCCTTCTTGTGAGATGTTTGTTTACCAAGAAATTGGATTAATAAAACCTCCCAGAATGCATCTCTGCCTGGACAATGAACGTTTTTATCTCTGCGTAAGATTCGCTCCTTCGTTTGTACATTGAGTTTCTAGTTTTTTTTTTGTTCAATCTAACGACAATTCACCACCACAATGTGTATTAACATAATTAAATAGCAACAACTCCCCGAAGTTTCGAGTCCTCGGATGATAAACAGCTACATTTGACAATATAACTACTTTGTCAATTTTTAATGCTGGGTCAAAGACGAAACCTAGATTTCTGGCAAAAGGGCACACAGTTGAGGCTAAAGTCCCCAGATTTTTTGAAAGTTTGTCAACTGAATTTGGGGGGGGGGGGGGCAAACAACATGGACTTTACTACTCCCCCCCCCCCCCAGCACCTGACGTAACCGGTTCTTATCTCTAGACCAGTGCTGGTTGGTGCTGAGTTGGACCCGTGTTCTTGGCCCAGAACCAGGTTTATTAGTGTGGAAAAGCAAAGAACCGGTTCGATATTTGGCCCTGACTCCGAACCAGCAAAGGAACTGCCTTGGTGGAAAAGACACATATCTAATCCCTCCCACTGCTTGAAACAGAGGGAGGTTGCAGCTTCAAGTTGTTGGATAAATAAGTGATCTAACTGCCAGTGTATCATCTACATCTCCGCCTCCCTCCATCGTTACCTCCTCTGTACTCGGTGTTGTTCCCCGTCCGCCAGTCGATCTCCTGCAGTGCCTGCGATCACCAGCTCCAGCTCCCTGGCATCAACACCGACACCAGCCGCCATCCACCCCTAGCACGCACACACACACACACGCACGCACCACACACGCACCACGCACGCACGCAGACACACACACCCACACACAGACACGCACACACACAGACACGCACACCACGCGAACACACACACAGACACACACACACACACACACACACACACCACACACACACACCACACACGACACGCACGCACGCAGACACACAGACCCAACACACAGACCGCACCACGCACACACACAACACAGACACGCAGAGACACACACACAGACACACACACACAGACACAACACACAGACCATACACACACCACATACACAGACACACACACGCACGCACGCACGCATACACGCACTCACGCACGCAGACACACGCACGCCTCAGACACCACGCACACCACGCAGACACACGCACGCACGCCGACACCACACACACGCATGCACGCAACACCCACACACACAGACACGCACACACACGCAGAGACACACACACAGACAACACACAGACATAACACACAGACACAGAACACACACGCACAGACCACAGACACACACACGCACCACGCACGAGACACGCACGCACTCACGCACGCACGACAGCACGCACGCGACAGCACTCAACACGCACGCACCGCACGCACGCAGACACACCACCACGCAGACACACGCACGCACGCACACACACACACACACCCCGACACACCACACCACCACAACACCACCACCACCCGCAACACACACACACAGACACGCACCACGCAGACACACACACACACAGACATGCAGAGACACACACACGACACACACACAGACACAGACACACCCCAGCCACACACGCACAGCAGACACGCACGCACGCACGCAGACACCGCACGCGACGAGACCCAACGCACGCACGCACGCACGTACACACGCACGCACGCAGACCACACACACACACACGACACGCATGCACGCAGACACACACACACGCAGACACGCACACACCAGAGACCACACACACAGACACACACACGACATAGACACACAGACACAGACACACACGCACAGACACAGACACACACACGCAACGCACGCACGCAGACACGCACGCACGCACGCACGCAGACCCACGCACGCACGCACGCGACACACGCACGCACGCACCGCACGCAGACCACTCACGCACGCACACACCACACACGCACACGCACACGCACACGCACACGCACACGCACACGCACACACACACACACACACACAGATGAACAAATTGTATTCATACTGTATGGTACAGCGTATTTACATACACACACATACAATTTCAGAGCATTCAGACAGGAGAGCTCCAATAGATCCTTACTGTATCTTTACTCTGGAGCTGCAAAGATGAATCTATTGATCGATTAGTCGTCAACTTTTAAATTAAGTGCAAACTATTTTGATAATTGATTAATCGGTTTGAGTCGTTGTTTCTGAAAAAAGGTGAAAAATTCTCTGATTCCAGCTCCTTAAATGTGAATATGTTCTAGTTTCTTTAATTATGTGACAGTAAACTGAAGATATCTTTAAGTTGTGGATAAGAAAAGACATCTGAGGATGTCATCTTGGGCTTTGGAAAACACTGATCAACATTTTTTATCCCTGTCTGACTAACAATCGGACTAGATTAATCAAGGAAATAATCCACAGATTCATCAACAATGAAAACAATCGTTATTTGCAGCCCTACACAGATGGCAGTAGAATAAAGTGCATTGTGGGAAACGTTTCATCAGCCTGTTTACAGTAGATGTTGGACTTGATTTGTTTCGCAAACCGAGGCCTGGAAACTCACATTGACACACAAGCAGCCCACAAAGATCTGATAATCTGTCATCCTGCCAGGAGACGGATTTAAACCGGGGTTAGGGTTTGTACCAGCTATGAAAACACACAAGGAAAAGCTGAATATTGAGCTTGAATCCAGATTACAGTAAACTCTGGGTTCACTTTGTCATGCTGAGCTTCCACAGCTTGCAGGACTGTGAGCAATCACCTGTCAACATCCATCTTCTTAAAGTTCAGAGTGCACAACATCTAACCATTCTCTCAGGGGACAGGCAGCTAGCAGATAATGAGGAGATGTTTTTACAGTGTGTTCTGGGGACAGATGACCCACGTACCAACACGACACGCCACCACACACATGCAATCGACTCAGCTGACATTTACGGATCATCCAGGCCTAGTTGGTTTAATTTATTAGTTTCATTTATGGATGCTATAAACCTGGGAAGGAAATCGTGGCAACATGAGTGCAACAGCACCACTGTTAACTCTGAAACCTGGTGCATGCGACTGGTTTTGGGCGGATTAAGGTTGTATGGGGCGGGGACTTTTGCAAAACTCTGTGGCTGTGCACTGCCTGCTGTCCTCCACAGCCACACACACACACACACACCACCACCGCCTAGACAACGCATACAACACACACACACCAGACAACGCACATACGCAGACCCACACACACCCAGAACGCAGAGACACCACACACAGACACACACACACAGACCATACACACAGACACAGACAACACACGCACTAGACACAGACACCACACAGACTCACGCAGGGTCTGGCACGGTCATGAACTGTCGCGGCGGCACGCACGCACGCAGACACACTGCACTCAATCTCAGACCCGCACTCATGTCGCCAACTCATACACACGCACAGCACGGCAGACACACACACACACGCATGCACGCAGACACCACACATGCACAGACACTCACACACGCAAGACACACCACATACACACCCACCTACATAGACCACAGTGACACTACGAGCACACGCACAGACACAGACACACACTCCAGACGCACTCACGCATACACTCACGGCACTCAAATACTCACAATCATACACTCACTTCACACACTCACCGCATACACCACTTCACTCACTCACTCATACACACTCACACAGCACCGCCGCACACAGCAAAACGCACTCCACTATCACCCAACACACTACACGACCACACACAACTCACACGCACACTCACACACACACACTCACTATCACTGCACCTCAACACACACACCGACAGCATACCCTCCAAACTCACGTCATACACACACACACACAGACATGCAGAGGACACCACACTACCACATCCATCACACAGACACATACCCACACTCACATACACACACACGCACATCTACTCAGACACTCACGCGACAACTCACTTTGGTCATAGCACACTCACCTCACGCATAAACGCACTCACTCACCACTCATACTACACGTCCCCCCAACTCATATACACATCACACATTCCCATGACCATCTGCACTTCGACACACACACAAAACACTCATACACGCACACAACTCATAGACCCACACGGACACATCACCCCGACATTACACAGCAGCACATGACACACACGCACACCACAGACACACACACACGCACGACCACGCAACACCACCGCACGCACGCAGCTCACCGCCGCGACCCGACGCAGCAGCAACACACTCACCCACCACTCACACATACACAGACCATCACAGCACTCACACACACACACCCACACCACACGCACACCACACGTCACACTCGCAACGCACACACACACACACGACACACAGATGAACAAATTTATTCATACTGTATGTTACACGTATTTACTTACCACACATACAATTTCAGAGCATTTCAGACAGGAGAGCTCCAATAGATCCTTACTGTATCTTTACTCTGGAGCTGCAAAGATGAATCTATTGATCGATTATCGCAACTTTTAAATTAAGTCAAACTATTTTGATAATTGATTATCCGGTTTGAGTCGTTGTTTCTGAAAAAAGGTGAAAAATTCTCTGATTCCAGCTCCTTAAATGTGAATATGTTCTAGTTTCTTTAATTATGTGACAGTAAACTGAAGTATCTTAAGTTGTGGATAAGAAAAGACATCTGAGGATGTCATCTTGTGCTTTGGAAAACACTGATCAACATTTTTTATCCCTGTCTACGACAATCGCTAGATTATCAAGGAAATAATCCACAGATTCATCAACAATGAAAACATCGTTATTTGCAGCCCTACACAGATGGCAGATAATAAAGTGCATTGTGGAAACGTTTCATCAGCCTGTTTACAGTAGATGTTGGACTTGATTTGTTTCGCAAACCGAGGCCTGGAAACCACTTGACACACAAGCAGCCCACAAAGATCTGATAATCTGTCATCCTGCCAGGAACTGATTTAAACCGGTGGTTAGGGTTTGTACCAGCTATGAAAACACAAGGAAAGCTGAATATTGATCTTGAATCCAGATTACAGTAAACTCGGGTTTCACTTTGTCATGCTGAGCTCCACAGCTTGCAGGACGGTGAGCAATCCACCTGTCAACATCCATCTTCTTAAAGTTCAGAGTCCCCAACATCTAACCATTCTCTCAGGGGACAGGCGCTAGCAGATAATGAAGAGAGTTTTTTACAGTGTGTTCTGGGGACAGGCAGCTAGCAGATAGTGAGGGAGATGTTTTTTTCAGTGTGTTCTGGGGACAGGCAGCTAGCAGATGTGAGGAGATGTTTTTACAGTGTGTTCTGGACAGGCAGCTAGCAGATAGTGAGGAGATGTTTTTTTACAGTGTGTCCAGGGGACAGGCAGCTAGCAGCTAGTGAGGAGATGTTTTTTTAACAGTGTGTCCAGGGACAGGCAGCTAGCAATAGTGAGGAGATGTTTTTTACAGTGTGTTCCGGGACAGGCAGCTACAATAATGAGGA
>NC_045743.1:17619869-17622114 GCF_008692095.1 Etheostoma spectabile | reverse complement strand
CGCATGCTAGGCAATAGGATGAGATGTTTTTTACAGTGTGTTCTGGGGACAGGCAGCTAGCAGAATATAGGAGATGTTTTTACAGGTGTCTGGGAGGACAGCAGCTAGCAGATAGTGAGGAGATGTTTTTACAGTGTGTCCAGGACAGGCAGCTAGCAGCTAGTGAGGATTGTTTTTTACAGTGTGTCGCAGGGGACAGGTCAGCTAGCAGATAGTGAGGAGATGTTTTTTACAGTGTGTCCGAGGGGACAGAGCTAGCTAGGCAGATAATGGGGAGTGTTTTTACAGTGTGTTCAGGGGACAGGGCAGCTTAGCAGATAGTGAGGAGATTTTTCATTCACCGACATCAAGTCTGACGCACGGGCAGCGGCGCACACAACCGCCTAGACCGCCCTGGCCATGCTCGCCACCCATAACATACGCACCAAGGCGAAAAGTCCCGATTGCCACTCCGCTACGACAATAACGTTTGATGGGGTCTGGATTGAGTGGTATCGAGTCCATGAGTTCAGTCAAATGTCTGCAACCCTGGCTCTGGAAACAGTGTGTGGCGGTAACCCTGAATTAGACCAGATGTCAGACGGGGTGGGGTGGGCGGGGATGCATCTCCTGCGTTTTTGAGATTATACTGATTAAAAAAAGTAGATTCTAAGCAACCGATGCAATGACGTCACCACTTTGCGTCATTGGTATTGATCCTGTCATAGAGTATATTAGCCACTTGTTGCTATAAAAAGAAAATTTACTTTTTAACCCTTTCAAGTGGAGTTACAAAGGGCCCTCATTTATACCTCACGATATATTAAGTACTGTAACCGTGACTTTCAGGACTTCGTAGAAGCCCTCGGACGTCACGGCTCATCATCGTCTGTCTGGGCACCGCCCTTCTGGCTTCTATTCGCTCACTTCACGGTCTTAATTCGCTCGATGTAGCTCTATTTTTGTTCACTTCTGGATGTTTTTACAGTGTGTTCAGGGGACAGGCAGCTAGCAGATAGTGAGGAGATGTTTTCATGTCACCTCACAGTCTGACCAGCGGGCAGCGGCCACACACACCAGACCGGCCCTCGCGGCCCCAAAACAGTACCAGCCAAGCGGGAAAAGTCCCGATTGCCACTCCGCTACTGACAATACGTTTGATGGGGGTCTGGATTGAGGGTATCAGGTCCATGAGTTCAGTCAGAATGTCTGCAACCCTGGCTCTGGGAAACAGTGTGTGGCTGGTAAGACCCCTGAATTAGACCAGATGTCAGACGGGGTGGGGTGGGCGGAAGGATGCTCCTGCGTTTTTGAGATTATACTGATTAAAAAAAGTAGATTCTAAGCAACCGATGCAATGACGTCACCACTTTGCGTCATTGGTATTGATCCTGTCATAGAGTATATTAGCCATTGTGTGCTATAAAGAAGAAAATCTTACTTTTTACCCTTTCAAGTGGAGTTCAAAGCCTCATTTATACCTCACGGATATTAAGTACTGTACCTCGTAGAAGCCTCGGACCAGGCTCTCCGTCTGCTGGGCCACCCCTCGCTCTATTCGCCACTTCACCATTCGCTCGATGTACTCCTTTTTGTTCTTCTCTGACACCGGGATGCCGGCCCCGCCTGGCTTCAGCTCTCGCTCTGTAATCTGCAGAACAACATGCACACACGGAAACTTCAATCTCAAACACAGATGTGTTTTTACCAGGCTGCAGTCTCACATTTACAAATGTATTGGTAAAATATAAAAACTAAGTACATTTACTCAAGTACTGTAACTAAGTCCACATGTTGAGGTTCATGTACTTTACTTGAGTCTTTTCTTTTCGTGCCACTTTCCACTTCTACTCCTCTACACGTCAGAGAGAAATATTGTATTTTTTTTCTCCACTACATTAATCTGACAGCATTAGTTACAAGTTACTTTACAAATTCAGATTTTGCACACAAAACACATGTAGTTTGTAAAATACAATGCTCAGCTGAAATGCTTAGACCATTCAACACTTAGTTGAACTGTTTGGATCGTTTCCAGTTCCTAAAATGTGAGGGTTTTATATGAGCACTTTTACTTATAATAACCATCAATAATAACACTTTGAGTACATTTTCCTGATGATTCTCACATACTTTTACTTAAGTGACATTTCCAATGAAGGGCATTTTACTGTAACAGGGTATTAAGTACTTTTACTGAAGTAAAGGATCTGACCACACACACACACACACACACACACACACACACACACACACACACACACAC
>NC_045743.1:17617629-17618912 GCF_008692095.1 Etheostoma spectabile | reverse complement strand
CCCCCCCCCCCCCGCTCTATGGTCCCCTCACTAGAGTCATCTATTCATAGCCATTTTTTTTAGCTTATATTTATCATTTGGATCATTTCTTTCCTACCAAAAACAAAATACTTTTACTTCACCATTACAAAAAGATAGAAAATTCAAGGAGCGTGAAATATCTGATGTCATTAGAAAATAGAAATGAGATTTGTAGGCTCCGGAGGTTACACCTGATCCTGAATCAAACCACACACACCTAACCTAAAGAGAGACCTCCCGTTCTGAGTAACCGGCTTTATTCCTTACATTTTTATCTAAATCGGAGACCAAAGTTGAGTTCAAAGCCCTTCCAGCTGGTTTTCTCCACAAGACTAAAGTGAACTGAGTCACCACCGGATGTTTGTCCAGTCTCAAATACAACTTGAGCATTAAAAACATGACAAATATCGCTTTTAAAGTACATTTAGAACAGATTAAAATGTGTGATTTATTTGCAAATTATTGCGCGTTAACTAAGGACAATCGTGTTATTAATCAGGATTGATTGACATAGGTGAACATCTGTCTCTAGTGCAGACATTTGGCAGGGTTGGAGCTATTAATAAGGATGCTGCTCCTACTGCCAGCTGCCGGCTGAGAGGATCTGACTCCAACACTTTGATTCTCAGCACGCTCTCAAAGAGTTAGAGAGGGGTTATCTGCAGCCCTGCAGGCTGGCATGCAATGGGAAGTCAGAGGAAAGTAGGCTGCGGGTCTTACATGCGAAGGAGTCCCTTGTAGAAAGGTCGGGTGAAGAAGGCATCCAGCAGGTACTGATGGACCAGGGCCAGGCCCAGGATACGCCCACTGAAGCGAAACCTACAACAGGGAACATATAAGTGAATACAGGCATCAGAATTGAATTGAATAATCCTTTGAAATCATTTTTCATAGATACATAGATGTATAGAAAACTCACCATTCATGGTGGTTGTCTACGAAGGCCGACATGGGGCTGATCTGGACCGTGTACGTGTCGTTGGCCGAGTACTCAAACAGGCCGTAGTACGGGTTGAACAGTTCTCTGGACACCAGGAAGAAGAACTCTCTGGAGGGTCCGCTGTAGTCCAGCCTGCCATCATCACAAGGTGAACACACACATGCATGTCAGTCGGTATAAGTCATAATAATAATTATAATAATAATAATAATAATGCATTTTATTTGTAATGCTCTTTACGTTTAAGACAAACCTCAAAGTACTACAGGTGAGATCATTACAGCAAGATAAAAACATCAGTTTAAAATACATAGAAATAGTT
>NC_045743.1:17616272-17617619 GCF_008692095.1 Etheostoma spectabile | reverse complement strand
GGTTCTGCTAAAAAGAAATGTTTTGAGTTCTTTTTTAAAGGTCTCAATAGTCTGTGGTGCCCTCAGATGGTCGGGGGGGGGGGGCGTTCCACGTCTAAGTCATTTAGTAAATGTTGTCTTGGTCTTCCCCAATTACCGGGACCACATGGACTCTGCAAACCCAGAATTCTGCGGATTTACCTCAAATTTTCTGCAAACTTCCTGCAGATTTTAAACAAGTTTAAATAATTAAATGAAACCTCATAACGTTAACACAACTCCACGCCATGCGGAGAAACATGATGCTAAAATCAGCAGATTTCTATTCCGGATCACGGCTGAAAACTGCTGATTCCGACAATTGCTGGTGTGGACAACAGTCTGAGCAAAATCTAAAGCAAAGACACAGTTCTACAATCATCGGCCCTTTTGCATTTGCAAAAAGAAAAAGATAATACAATTAACTGAGACCAACATATAATATTCAGTCAGACATAGTGTAGATGCTGCCGATCAGCTGTGTAGTTCTTTTCCCACCCACTTACTCCAGCTGCTCATTCAGCAGAAGACTGTGGATTTGCTGGGATGTTACCAGATGTGTGTGTGTGTGTGTGTGTGTGTGTGTGTGTGTTCAACTCCCCTGAATGAATTACAGTAAGCAAATACACACGCTCTACACTTGCACTGGTCTGAAGCATGATGAGGAAACCTCACCCGTCCTCGCCCACGAAGCTGACGTAGAGTTTACTCCGCTGCAGGTCTTTACGGGAGTAACACATGATCTGGTTGAAGGCGTCCTCCAGGAGGTGGTCCCTGCGTATGATGAGCCTGGGAGCGCGCACGCACACGCACACGCACACGCACACACACACACACCAATGAACGGCCAATGAAATTGACTACACTGTAAAACCCAGCTGAGAGTTGTAACTTAAGCAAGAAGGGTTATTCTAGAGATTTCCAACAAATAGTGCCATAGTCCATCTCTCAACACTTACCCAGTTCCCTACTCTGTTGGTGACACTTAGCTAAAAAATGTGTCGGCCAAACGAAGCTTCATGAATCATTTTCTTTCTTTTCTAAACCCACTAGATGCCACTCTCTGTTCACAAAACGGGCTGAAAGCACACCGTTGTTGTTCAATGAGTATTTTCTCAAGAATGCCATCTAGTGGGCTCAGAAAATAAAGGAAAGGGTTCCCAAAGCTTCATGAAGCTTCATTTGGCCATCGCTGGTTCCTACTGACGACATGCATCTTCACACAATCACAACTTCATCAACCAAACAGGAATAAATAGAGAAATACATTTGTTGGGGACTATTTTCAGCTGCGGATTAATACACATTTGCCGCTCTAGTGAGTATTTG
>NC_045743.1:17614691-17616262 GCF_008692095.1 Etheostoma spectabile | reverse complement strand
AGCAGCAGGACGGTGTGTGTGTGTGTGTGTGTGTGGGGGATTTAGTCTAAATAAACTACAGTGTGCGTGCGTGTGTTTGTGTGTGTGTGTGTGTGTGTTCATAGTGATGAAGGAACATGTCAGCCAGTACTACAGTGAGACTCAGTGTATTTTAATAGTTTTTGGACAACAACGGAGCTCTATGGCACAGAGGAATGAGACATATGAGGCTTTGGATACACACAATACTTTTTGTCTTGTCTTTGTCATTTGTCGACAGCAAGAACATAATACATTTTTCCAGACGTATCCTTTAACACTGGAAAGCCCAAATTAAGTGTTATCCATCATCAACATACTCATAAGATATTCATCCTGTATTCATCATGTAACTCCATTTTTTTGCAGTACTGTAACAGATTTTTGTACCCTTCAGAGAAACTAATCTCCCTTAGTATGTCAACATAATGACTTGTTCTCAGTATAAGATGATGCTCTAGACAGATGAATTAGCACTGCTGCTCTCCTATGTCCCAACCCACTCCATAATGACTAGATATTTGAGATGTTTATATAAATCAGTGCTACATATAGACAATCCTTTGCACAAATCTCTTTCAACTGCTGGGTTCAAACCTACTTGACTTTCCCGGGTCCCTGTCCATAGCCTTTGGTCTCCAGCTTTCGATAGAAGTTTCTCAGTTTTGCCTCAAAATCTCGCTTATAGGGAGCGGGAGCGCGGGCATTAGCTCGCTGGGTGCCTGAGACATAAGACATAAGAGAGAGAAAGACAGAGGGGTGACAGAGAAAGAAGGCATGGAAAATTACAAAGTGGATAAACCAACAAATAAAAGGTGGAGAGAGATGGCTATAAAAATGCAGGAAGAATTAAGATGAAATGACATTTTAATGAAAATTGGCTTTAGTCTGAACGGGTGAGAAAGAACTGAAATCTGAGAATCAGAGCAGTGCATGCGGGTCCTTCCTGGACTGGGATTTCGTATCCAACACCCAATGCACAGGGAAACATCTCTTCATCCGTCTGTGGTCTGGTTCAACAGATCAAGACTCCAGGTCCGCTCAGTGTAGAGAGAAAACAGACAGTCGTAGCTAAACACTGACAGATGAGTCAGAGTCAAACTCTCGGCCGCTGCGTCCATGAGGAACTAAAATATGAGTGCATGTTGTACCAGGTGAGCCACCCAGGCGCCCATAAAGTAGGTTTTATATTAGCCTGACATCAGTAAGTAAGTAAACTTTATTTATAACGCACCTTTCACAGAAATAAGAGGGTCACAAGTGCCTTTACATTTAAAAACAAATAAAACAGCAACACATGAATATGAGCCATGGTATAGTTTAAGAGCTCGTCTTATAGAGGTTCTGAGGTGTTTTTGAAAGTTTCCACAGAATCCCAAGCCTCTCAGAGCTAAAGGGAGTGAGCCCCGAGCCTTGGAGCCACCACGGAAAAAGCTCGATCACCCCTGGTTTTAAAACGTTGGTTCTAGGACCAGGTCTCGGTCTGAAGACCTCAGAGAGCGACCAGGAGTGTGGGGGGGGGCGTGTAATAGATCCTGGATGTAAGCGGGAGC
>NC_045743.1:17613692-17614681 GCF_008692095.1 Etheostoma spectabile | reverse complement strand
ATGCACGGCTCTATAAGTAGTGATTAAAATGTTAAAATGCACTCTAAAACCTACTGGAAGCCATTGAAAAGCCTTAAGCACGGTAGTGATGTGGATCTCGTGCTGGTCCCAGACTAAAAGTCTTGCCGCTGCATTCTGTACAACTTGCAGTTTGCCAATGGATGATTTGTTTAAACACGTGTACAGTACATTGCAATAATCCAAACGTGAGGAAATAAAAGCAAGAACAAGCATCTCCATCACTTTTTTAGAGACCACAGATCTGATCTTAGCGATGTTCCTGAGACATGAGTCGGTGTTATATACGAAGGCACTTTGAAAGTGAGCCTTTTATTGAGTAAAACAGGGCGGTATGCGTGTAAATTTAATCAAAAGACAGAATTTAATAAAAGAGGGAAAGGTGTGTGGTGCCAAGGAAGTGGCTGCAGACGCAGAGCGAGGCAGACACTCACCGGGGGAGCTCTGAGGAGACGAGAGGCAGTGGCTCGGGTGGAGCAACGGCGGCACGTACGACATCACCTCCTCCTCGAACAAGCTGGAGACGAGAGAGAGAGAGACGTGCATGCACACACACACAGTCAGGAGAAGATAAGATAAGACGGACGTCAGTGATCCCAAAATGGGGAAATTCACTCAGCAGAGCAGCTCAATGCAACACAACCAGAAAAATACACAGGAAATATAAATAGGGTAGAAAAAAAACACACAAAAACTAGAATATTAATGGTAAACACCTACACTATAAGCACTTATTTAATACACAGGTGGGAAGAATACAGATATACAGATGAATAGGCAACGCCATATTGCACAGTGGGCGGTGACACAGAGTAGTGAATAAATAGCCAGGGCAGAAAATTATTAAGTGATGGCCCAAACCTTATTTGTACTACCTTAAATCTTTGTTACACTGCTCATTTTAGCCTAACTTCTTATATCTATCTGTAAAAATTCAGTCTATAATAATAGCCGCCTGTATATATATATTC
>NC_045743.1:17613596-17613682 GCF_008692095.1 Etheostoma spectabile | reverse complement strand
ATTCACCTGTAAACTCTGTAAACCATCAGTATACTATGTTCACTGTGTACACATCTGTAAAATTTCTACTTATAGTAATATCCACC
>NC_045743.1:17611285-17613586 GCF_008692095.1 Etheostoma spectabile | reverse complement strand
TATATTCAGTACATATCCAACTGTAAATCTTGCTCACAATATTTGTTATCTGTATTTTATATTCATAGGACAAACCCATCTGTAAAATTCTGTTTATAGTATTAATTTCTATATTTATTCACTTATGCACTTATGAAACCAGTGTGTATATCCTGCACTTACTGCTATTGCACTTCTGGTTAGACCCAAACTGTATTTCGTTGCCTTGTACCTGTTTAATGACAATAAAGTTGAATCTAATCTAATCTAATCTAATGTCATGTTACAAGGAACCGTACCTCTTAGAAGAGCATGGGCATTAGCATACTGTAGGTGGGTAAAGTGGCAATTACAGTAGACTTGTGTTCTTGGAAGTGATGGAGCCAGCTGGTTATAACTGTGTCCCACTCTGACCCACAAACACACAAACGCACAAACACACATGTACAGGTCTCACCTCAGCAGCATGACCAGGTCAGCATCGCTGGAGAGGCGGGCCAGCCCCGTGACTCCCTCGCTGCGAATGAACTGCACTTCTCTCTGCACACAAACACCCACGCACGCGCACAGGCACGCACACACACACACACAAACACACACACAACCACACACACCAACACACACACACACACACACACACCAGCCCACGCACACACACACACACACCACAGGCACGCACGCACGCACAACTACCACAACACAGGCAAAAACGCACGCACGCACACGGCCACACCAACACACCACAGGCAGACGCACACACACACCGGGGATGTCAGGGGGTAAACTGACACAGTCCATTAGGATTAAAGGTTAAACGTGTGTGTTTTCATTTGAATGATGAGTGACAAGGTAAGTGTTGATTGGGAGTCTAGAGAAGAGATAGAGAGAGAGAGTAAGAGAGGGACGACATAGAGAGAGAGAGACATAGAGAGAGAGAGAGAGACATAGAGAGAGAGAGAGAGAGACATAGAGAGAGAGAGAGAGAGAGACATAGAGAGAGAGAGAGAGAGGAAGAAAGGGAAACTGTGAGCCAGTGATAGATGGAGGAAGGGAGAGGGAGACAGCCAGAGTGAGAGGCGTACTTGAGCAAATGATTCCTGGCGAGCTCCGGTTGCCTTTCCTGCAGGATCTCCACGATGTTGGGTTGCCGTAGAAACGCCACTATCTTGTCATTGTAGGCTGCAGAAAACGAGGAATGTGCATTTATATCTGTGTCTGTTGCATGTGTTTTTCACACGTTATGCATGGTCACATTTGCCGGTGCCTGACCTACCCACAGGAACCACGTCGTGGTACTGACTTCGACTGGAGCCGCTGAAGGTGCTGGACGGGCGGGGCATGATGGGCGGGTTGGCCTGGCGGGAGTCGTCCACCACCTGGGACAGAAGGAAGCACCACGGTCCAGGTTATATCCTGGGTCTAGGACCGGTCCACCTGCCAGTCGGCAGCCTGCATGTTCTGGCCCTTTGACTGCAAATCTCTTATTTCTTATGCTTCTGACAACAATTTTACGATAGATTTACAATCTCACCAAGATGCCATTTTGTGTCAGTTTATTCCAGCACTGTATAAAATCTAAATAAAGAGATTTAAATTAGTTTGAAAAAGTAGAAATCACAGTAAAAATGTAGTCGACCCAGAATTCAAAATTTTAGACGACTGCTACGTACATCGGAAAGCCAAACCTAGAAGACAAACTAGGTAATCCTCGACAGTCTCCTGTCATAAAAAACTACTTTGTCAGCTTCTCAGATATCAGATGTTCCACAAAGTCCTTGATTTCATCAGGTGATAGATATATTTTCTAAAACATTTCCTGCTGCCTTGGTTTAAAGTTCTTTCCTACCAGGAACCTGTTACACCTGCAAATCCAAAATCATCAGCTCAACCAGATAAGGTTGCAGCTTACGTGGCTTTAAAAGGCAACAAAAGCTATCTATCGCTTTCTCTATGTGTTTATAGTTATCATGCAGAGGTATCGCTATTAATTTGACAATGACTATGTTTGTTTTTGCAAAGATTCTTTTAGTTATGATGGCAATGGAGTAAAGCAAACTTCACAGTAGGGTGTGATGTAATGTCCTCGGTCCGTAAGCAACACTGAAGTGCCATTAATATGACATTATATCACACCCTCTAGTGTAATATTGCGATTATACAACTACGTTTGCCAACAAAATTAAATTTATATTCACTATTTTTGTATTGTGGGGCAATTCCATCTAAAAAAATAAACAACAAAAGGCAATTTCTAGTGCCTCTCTCTTTAGTTAGCCAGTCAACTTAAGCTAACGTTAGCTTTGTATAGCTCGGGAAGGGGGG
>NC_045743.1:17607709-17611275 GCF_008692095.1 Etheostoma spectabile | reverse complement strand
CCCCAAACTGAATAATTGCTACACATATAAAAACAAAACTTTGAGCTTTGACCAATCAGATGGCCTGGTCCAATCTACTTGCTGTATACCAGAACGTCTAGAAAGACTAAGTCAAAGACAACAACGTTTGATGATTTAAAATGAGGTGATGTTTCACTGGACTAGGGATTGGGTCAAATTTCTACTCTCTACATGACGTGAATGACGTCCTCGCTGGATGTGTCCACCTCTGGGACTACAGCAGCAGGAGGACGTCCCTGCCTGTGACTCACAGGGCATTTCCCTCCTTCTAACTGGCGTCTATAAACAGTGCGGAGTCTCTCCAAGCCTTGAGTTGATGTTGAGGTGTTTGGAGTGGCAGCTACTCTCTCACCTCCCCAGCACTGTGGCTGCGCTGGCGGCTCAGGTGCTGGCGGTGGGCCAGCAGCCCCGTGGACCGCGAACTCTGGAGGGGTAGCCGAGGGTCGATGAAGGTCGTGGAGCGACAGTTGTGATCCACGAAGAAGGGCTGAGGAGTGAGATGCACATAGCCGCGGTTATGCATGGATAAACTCCACTGGGTGCACACAGAGACACATCTCCACATGCAGCGCAATGACAGCCCGGATTATAAAGAAGCAGCAGTAGAGACCACAGGGCAGCTGAACAGAGATTACAATCCCCGCATACACAGCAGCCTCAGGGTTGGCTAATCCCAGGTCACAAGTCAAAGGTTCGGGATCACAAACTCACTTGTACGGATCAACGCAAGTTCATTACAAGAATAAAGCCCGCCATCTGGTGCGGGGCTCACGCTCTCCGTGTCTCGCCGTTCTCAAACTCTATAACAGCAACAAGCTACATGCTGAAAATGGCAAGTTTTTAAGACAATTTGGATCTTGCAAAACGGAAGCCAAAGAAGATTTAGTCGGAAAAACTGAAAAACTCAGATTGGACAGATAGTCTAGCTAGCTGTCTGGATTCACCCTGCAGAGACCTGAGGACCAGGTCACCATAGTCCTCAGATTGGACAGATAGTCTAGCTGTCTGGATTTACCCTGCAGAGATCTGAGGACCAGCTAACCATAGTCCTCAGATTGGACAGATAGTCTAGCTGTCTGGATTCACCCTGCAGAGACCTGAGGACCAGGTCACCATAGTCCTCAGAAATCCACCAGAGGTTGTAACCCCAACACAAAGGAAGAGGAAGGTAACGGACATCCCGCCAAAATGAGTGAAATACGGCGGATTTTCCAGTAGCAATGACGCAATCCCAGTATTTGAATGTCAAGGCTATAGACTAGGTGTATCCAGACCTTCCTCCACAGCGCTGTGGAGGAAGGTCTAGCAAAGCGAGAGTCCGAACACACCCACCTTTCCCGTGTGGTCGTGCTTCATCTCCCAGCCCCGGGGAAGCTCCAGCTGCTTGTTGGAGAACATGTTGAGGAAGGTGACCAGGTCGCGGTTGTGCTGGTAGCGCTCAAAGTAGTGAGCGTCCCGACGCACCTTACTGATCATGTGCTTCAGGCAGGTGTTGCTCGTAAACATGCGGTAGGCACTCTGGGAAGAGAGGGCAGAGAGGTGGGGTCATCAGAGAGGGACACGAGGCAGACTAGAGAACAGCTGGGAGGACATTTCACTTAATTTACTTAATATGGAAGACGATGTTAATAAGACTTCTCTAATGCCAGTGTGTTTTCATCCACGGCGTGTCCTTAAATGAGCAAAATACAAGTGATTTGAATTAGATGCTAGATGTACTACGGGTCCTGCATCATAGGATCAGTACTGCAATCAGTAGGATCAGTACTGCAATCAGTAGGATCAGTTCTGCATTCTGCTATGATGGCAGTACTGCAATCATTAGGACACGTACTTCAACAGTAGTGATGCAGTACTGCAATCAGTAGTGAAGTTCTGGCATTCAGCAGGCTCATAGACCTGCCATCAGTAGATCAGTACTGCAATCAGTAGGTCAGTATGCCTATGGACATTCTGCATTAGTCGATCAGTACTGCAATCAGTAGTCAGACTGATCAGGATCATCGCTTCAGTAGACGTACAATCAGTAGGATCAGTTCTGCAATCAGTAGGCTCCGTATGGGGGGGGGGTGTTTGGGGGTGTTTGGTTGGGGGGGGTGGCATTGGTCGGTGGGGGTATGGTTGGGGGGGAGGTGGGGTGGGGGGGGGGGGGGGTATTGGGTGGGGTTTGCTGGCAATCAGTAGATCGTACTGCAAAATAGGATCAGTTCTCAATCATAGATCAGTACTGCAATCAGATAGTATCAGTGCTGACATAGCTATCATATGCATCGATGATCACGGTACTGCATAATCAAGCGCTCATCGTAGTCTATGCAATCATAGGGATTCATACGAATCAGTAGATCAGTACTGCAATAATAGGATCAGTACTGCAATCAGTAGGATCAGTACTGCAATCAGTAGGATCAGTACTGCAATTCTGCAATCAGTAGGATCAGTACTGCATACAGCACGGTGTCAGAACTCTGTTCAAATACTTCAAATACTACTTTGTTTTCCTAAGAAAAGTTACATTTTGAACTATCATCATACACTATCAAGCAATCTTTATATGTTTGTAGTTTTGGGAAAAAAATCACTAATACATAATGCATCTCTTGATCTATTGATCTCATCCATAATCTCCAGATGGCATATGGAGATGGAGACTGAGATTTGATCGAATTAAGATGTGAAACGGCCTTTATTTTGTTGCTGATGTTACTAATTATTGATCCAACTTGGCTATAGATTAATTTGTCTTCCATCGAATTATGCAGTGCTTAGTCCAAAAGAAATCCCAAATGAAGCAATGTCTTATTGGATGAAGTCGCCTAATTAACAAAAAACATTTTATAACATATTTGAACATGTTTTAACACCCTATACCGCAACATATTTCGATTTTGAATCCCAAATAATTTAAATCAAGAAACAGTTATTGTTTTATTTTGCGAATAAACTCTTATTTTGTGTTGCGTTCTGGTTGATTTGTTCCCCATTTTTTGTTTTAAATTCAATAAATGCAACATCTTTCCAAAAGACAATGAGTAATCATGTTACAAAAAATGGACAATAACAATAATCGTGATTATGATTTTTTCCCCCACTATGGAGCAGCATTGAAAAAGGAGCACGGGGTGAGAGGTGACGGAGGCGGTGAAGCCTGCGGGACTGACGGGGTTTGAATGCAGCACGGTGAAGAAGTCGGGGCTGCACAGGAACTTGGCGCTGGGCGACTGGAGCAGCAGGGACAGGCGCGAGCGCCCGCTGGTGTGAGCCACGGCGCTGTCCCGCCGGTACTCTGCAACACAACCAACCCAGAGACACACCATGAGACAGGGACACACCGATGGAAGCAGCTTAGCACAGACTACGGCTATTCTGAGACATTTGTGTGTAAAATAACAGCTTTTTCAGACATGTGGCTTAACATTGTATTACAAGAGTCATTTAATTCACCCTGGGCCCTGAGGCCATTTTCACAGTTTAATGTCCGTCTGGATTTATTTTTATATAAAAGCTTGTAAAACATCAACCCTGTTGTCTACAGTCAAGATATG
>NC_045743.1:17607586-17607699 GCF_008692095.1 Etheostoma spectabile | reverse complement strand
TTTTCAGGACAAACTGGGTTATTAGAATATTTGGGTTGCAGTGAAGTCACTTGCTTGTTAAAAATGGTTGTAGGGCCTTAAAGATAAATAAATAAATAAAACGGAACATGAAT
>NC_045743.1:17607223-17607322 GCF_008692095.1 Etheostoma spectabile | reverse complement strand
AGCAATGCTATACAAGCAAATATGTGTCTAAATAGTGCACCATTTGGCCTTCCATAGAATCTACAGGCCTTTTTGTCCCCTCTGGCCTTCCATACAAGA
>NC_045743.1:17606894-17607213 GCF_008692095.1 Etheostoma spectabile | reverse complement strand
TATCTCCCATATATGGGCATGTACTTCCTGAAAACTAGACAGGACAGACACAGAGCGGGAGACCAGAGATTAGACGAACGATTCAGCGGCAGAGATGAGCCAAAACGCGATGAATTTCTCAGCGGAACTACTAAAGACGCTCTGGGCTTTAAATCCGATGCTGTTATATCACAAGATGATGACTTATATCCATAAGGTCATCGCGTTTGGCCGTCATCTCTGCCGCTGATATAACGTTCGTAATCTCTGTGCCTTACCGCTCTGTTGTCGTGTTGCCTTGGTACTGTTTTCGAGGAAGTTTTACATTGGCCCATATATA
>NC_045743.1:17606732-17606869 GCF_008692095.1 Etheostoma spectabile | reverse complement strand
GGCTGGATAGAAAATCCCCTGTAGAGGCTAGAAAGACCCGGAAAAGACCGCCGTAAACGCAAAATCGTCGGGATTTAAAAGCAACCGGGGGTGAGTCAATCGCTTGTATGGTTCAAAAGTTATGAAACTATGAATCA
>NC_045743.1:17606042-17606722 GCF_008692095.1 Etheostoma spectabile | reverse complement strand
TTTACTCGTGGGCGAGTGTCTCGGGCTCAGAGGGTTAATTGGGCAAAAACAGACACCGAGCTCTTGTGAATGAAACCTCCAATCTTTCTATTTGTGTGTTTTTTTTCTGTAATCGATCGGTTGAAACTCACCCGAAATGGAGTGAGGCATCAGCTCGCTTTCTGGTTCAGGGATCAGGTCCACGGGGGTTTCCTCGGAGCGCTCGCTGTTGGTTATGGTCCTCCTGATGCTCTGGTACCTGGGATCAAGAGTACACATTTTCTTATTATTATAGCATCTTGGTTTCTATGATCATTGTAACACATGTGAAGTGTCTTAACCCTTGTGTTGTCTTCCCGTCAACCGTGGAAAAAAGATATCACTTTTTCTGACATTTTTGTCACTTTTTCAATGTTTGTGGTTGCTTTTTTTAATGTTTTTTCAAAAGTTATTTGATATGTCTAATGTTGACATTTTCATCTTATTTCAAAGGTCCATTTTTTGGGATGAAAAAACTGAAAATGGGTCAAATTTGACCCCGAGGACAACATTAGGGTTAAGAGTAGCATGTATAAATAGCATGTATTATTATTAAAATAAAGGTGATGTAGTGAAAGTATAGTTTTCTACTTGGGCCCCTTACGTGGTCTTGTGTGTGTGTGTGTGTGTGTGTGTGTGTGTGTGTGTGTGTGTGTGTGTGT
>NC_045743.1:17605703-17605891 GCF_008692095.1 Etheostoma spectabile | reverse complement strand
TGTTGTCCTCATGTTGTCCTCATGTTGTCCTCATGTTGTCCTATATCAATGTTCTTTCAATTCCCCAAAATAACATGATTGATTCCACATTTTTGTCCCTTTCTTCAACACTTTTGATGCTTTTTTTCCAACTTTTTTTGACGTTTTCAACACTACGTAACACTAACTTATTAACTTTAGTTTTACAG
>NC_045743.1:17599683-17605678 GCF_008692095.1 Etheostoma spectabile | reverse complement strand
GTCAGGTATTTGTGGAAGGTATGGTCAATAACCTCATTTATAGGAAATTATATTTCTAAGTGCTTTGAGTTAGAAAAAGCAGAAAATAGGGGAAAGAAAGAGAAATTATGGATCATCTTCTTGAGCCTAAAATTAATGCGAATGGATGTTGCATGTAATTCACCATGAATGGAAGGAATATGTCATTTTACCATTCTTTTTTACCTCAACAATATTTCAAAAACATCCATTTGTTCTCAATGCGAATTAAAAATAGAATTAGTAAGACCCAAAATTAATGAGTGAAAGTAGAGATTTTGTATGGCAAAAGAGGCGTTGGAAGCAATAATGTATTTGGTGGGATTTTAATTTTATTATTCATTTGGCGGCCGATCTCATTATGGGATATTTTATGTATTGATTTTATGATGGTTGATATATATTGTTCTTGTTTTATTCTTTCATTTTTTTTTTGTTTGGTTATTTTAATTAACAATCAAGTACAATACTGGACTTTAGGATATCAACATCGATTTTTTGGCCCCCAACATGATGGCAAAACATTTGCTGTGGTGTGAAAACAGAGGACATCAAATCTTGTATTGCCGACCAAATTTTTGAAGGACATCAATCAGTTGAAGTAATGACTATCTTATGGAATGTGACAACATCGGTTTTATGAGAGAAACCATTGGGGACAAAATGAGTGATTAAACAGTTGAGGGACAACATGAGGACAACATGAGGCACAACATGGGAAACAGAACAACATGATAGCACAACATGAGGACAACATGGGGACAAAATGATGGAAAATGAGGACCAACATGAGGAACAACATGAAGACAACCATGAAGACAAACTGGAGGAAATTTAAAGAGAAACTCATAACAACAATCAAATGGGAAAATGGACAATTTTGTGTTTTACTGTGTGAGACGATACGTCCGTGGTCCTGAAGCCCACCTGCGGTTGAGTTGCTCCATCTGCTGAATGGAGTGGACAGCGGGTCAGGCCATGCGGGACCTGCGGGGTCCGGTTGGGACGCTGCCACGTGGTGGTTTGTTTCACGTGGTCCCGAAGAAGACCTCCCAGTGGCTGTACGATCCTGAGCCTCCCCAGTTGAAAGGAAAATCGGCTCAATTTATTACACAGTAGGTAGCTGTGACGCTCAGAGGGAACATACTGGTAAATGAGATAACAATTTGTGTATTATAAATAAATATAAAGCATGCTGTTAAAAGTAGGGTTTGCAAAATGTTCTTGGGAATTTTCAAAGTGGGAAAACTTTCCATGGAATTAATGGAAAATATGGGATAAAGATGCATAAGATAGATCAGATAATTTGTTTATTAGTTCCCCAATGGGGAAATTACTGTAATGCACTCGGTGTAAACTTTTGTACGTACTCACACAAAGGCTGGAATAACACAACCATGCCTCAGGACCATCCATGACATCTATCACATGGAGAGATGTAGAGTGAGTGGGCGGCCAGCGTGAACCAGCGCCCTGATGCGGTCGGGGGGTACGCTGTGGCACTGGCATGGCAGGCTAAGGACTCTCCGCCACCAATGGCCACGTCCCAGTTGACGGTCGAAGGTGGATTGGACCTCACACCGCCAAAAACAAGTCCCCCACCTCCCCACTCTCAAACATAACCCAAGATCTAAACAAAAATGGCCCTCCGGTTTTTCCTCAACCCCAACTCCTGAGGGACTGAGCTACTGCCACCCACAGGGACATTGAAGGGACAGATATGGGATATACTATGGGAATTAACAGGAATATAAAAAAGGGAAATTATTGGTAGTAGGACGGATATTTTTCAATGGTGCTGTATAATAACTGTTAGTCTATTAACATGGAACTTAAATGTAAGCTGAAAAAAAAAAAAAATCTGTGCAGCATATACTGTTGTTTAATAAACTGATTTAATCAATTGCAAGTATGAAGTCTTTTATATAGGACACTAGTGGTCCCTAATACGTATTGAAGTTCTTTTATATAGAACTTAGTGGTCCCTAATATGTATCTGAAGTCTCTGTTTTTATATAGACACCTTAGTGGTCCCCCTAAATTATGTCTCTGAAGTCTCCTTTTTATGTAGACTTAGGGTCCCTAATCACTGTATACTGAAGTCTCTTTTATAAGACCTAGTGGTCCCTAAGCAATACTGTATCTGAAGTCTCATTTTATAGGCCTTAGTGGTCCCTAAACGGTATCTGAAGACTCTTTATATAGACCTTACGTGGCCATACATACTGTATCGGAAGTCTCTTTATAGGCTTAGTGGTCCATATGTGTATATGAAGACTTTTATTAGACCTATAGTGGTCCCTAATACGGTATCTATGAAGTCTACTTGTTATAGAGACATTAGTGGTCCCTAATATCGTATCGAAGTCCTCTTAGATAGCCTTAGTGGGCCCTAATATTATTTCCGTGTCTCTTGAATATAGGCACTTAGTGGTCCCTAATACTGTATGCTGGAAGTCTTTATATAGGATGTAGTTGGTCCCCTAACTGTGATCTGAAGACGCTTTTATATAGACCATTGAGTGGTCTTAAATATTTTAGTCTAGAGTCAGTGCAACGACACTTGACATTTGGAATCTCTAAAGTCCTAAGAGGCTAACAAAACTGCAAAAACAAACTCAGGATTATTTTCTTTCATTTCACCTCCCAGCCTTGAGAAAGCACTGCGTAAAACAGGTCATTCGTCTATTTTGGGATTTCGCATTTGTGAACCGATAGAGTTTGAAGTGGGTCATTTCGTGGACACACACACATACAAAATAACGTACACAAACATGAACATAAAGAACTGTGGACACACAGGGGGGGAACACACAGGCAGGATACAGGGCGCATGCAGAACACACAAACACACTCACATGGGAGGAACCGGGCTCGTCAACGCGTTGGGATCGGGGGACTGTCGTGACCGGCACAGACGGGGCGAGTTCGTGGGACGGGATGCGTTAACGTGAAGCGCCTGGACACAGAAAACACAACGACAGACGAGTGACGTTTGTTTTAATGTGATGAAAAAGGCGTAATAAGTTAATAACAAAATGTATTGTTGGAGTCACTGTTGATGAGATAACTTTTAAGCAAGTACAGTCACGGACAAAAATTATGGACAACCTGGAATCTTTTCAGAAAGAATGCACCAAATTTCTTTTTTTTTGCTTTTGTGTGCTGTGCCATTGCACCCTTATGAGATAGATAGATCAGCATAGATGATGTTAGAGGGGATAGATAGGGATGATGATAGATGGTATGGATAGATAGTGATGGGTAGATAGATGGTAGATAGATGGCTGGATGATGTGAGGATGGATGGATGAGGAAGATGGTAGCTGCTGAAGTGGTGAGATGGGATGAGATAGATGGATAAAGTGGATTAGATAGATGGTTAGGATAGATGGAGAGATAGATGGATCAGTAGGCGAAATAGATGGATAGATGGATGATAGATGGAGGATGGATGAGGATAGAGATTGGATAGATGAGATAGGATGGATAGATGGATAGATTGATGGATAGCTGGTAATCGATGTAGAGGATGGCTATGAGATGGAGGCTATGGAGGAAATGGATGGATATGTGGTATGGCATGGATAGATGGCTAGAGGGAGAGATAGATGGATAGATATGATGTGTGTGACTAGATGAGTTAGATAGATGCCATGGATGGGAGAGGATGGATGGAGGATGGATGGCTGGATGGATGGGATAGATGGATCGAATGGATAGATGTGAATAGATGGATAGATGGATGATAGAGGATAGATGATGATGATAGTATGATAAGATGCTGATAGTGGCACTACGCCAATGAGACTGAGGAAGATAGGTAGATGGACTGGATATAGATGGATGATAGATAAGATGATAGATAGATGATGAGATAGATAGATGAGCAGATGATGATAGATAGATGATAGATTAGATGGATTAGATAGAGTAATACGTTATTTAATCCACAGCGTGGAAATTCCTTTGTACAGCAGGCATTCGCAACAATGAAGGCAAAAACAAAACAAACAAACAAAACAAGTAAACACACAAGAAGACAGCAGACAGCAGGCAAACAAGTCAGCAGGTAGGACCGGAAGTAAACGTGGGCGTCACATAAAAGAGTTTGTACAAGGTAATGAAAGTGCGGCTGGCCATAGTACCAAAAATACCAGATATTGCAGTGTAAAGTAAGTGGACGTTAAAAATTAAATTGAATTGATAGTAGGTAAATATCAGAAACTGTGTTATACCAAACATTTTCATTGCACACTTTCATGGGAGAAATGGTGCATTTCTGCTACAAAAGCTCTCTCCCAGGATGTGCCCACAATAATTCGTCCTATGATACTGTTTGTTGGACCCTTTCAAACCCAAACAACCTTTATAACTGCTCAAACAAATGTATTCTTGGTGGATAGATCAAAACGTCATTTAAGGTTGCGTACCTCTCTCCATCTGTTTCCGTGGTGACTGTCTGAGTCCGCAGAGCCGCTCTCTCGCGTTGAGCTTCTCCGCCACTTCCTGTTCAGCAGCCCGCCCGGCGGCCGGCAGGCTCAGCACCTCATGGGATCTCTGCGACCCAACCACCTCAGTGTCGCGCGGCTGGGGGGCCCGGGCACTACGGTGACAGCACCTGCCCACCCCTTCCCCCTGTCGTCGCCGTACAGCTGGAGAGTAGTCGGGGGTGGGGTCCCGTGGAACCAGTCTCCCCGGGATCTATGGCATGCTCGTCATCCGCCGCGTCTACAACATCCCAAAAATGATTGTAGTGAAAACGAAGACAAAGTGATGACCATAAAAATGAATGATCTATGAAATAAATTTACATTTACAGGATAGTAAAAAAATATTGATTCTGCTGAATTTATTCACTAATGAGGCTGATGTCTGGTCTGCGTTAAATTGTCGCCATGGGTAAATGTAAATGGTGCTGTATTTAATAGCGCTTTTATCGTTCCAACAATGCTCAACAGCGTTTTTACATCTACAAGGATACATCACCATTAACACATTCATTACACTGTGGCCGGGGAGGCTGCCGTTACAAGGTGCCACCTGACTATTCAGACTTAAAACAACTCACAACACATCACACTCCGATGCGCAGCACCGGGGGGCAAACCGGGGTTCAGTGTCTTGCCAAGACACTTCGACGTGGGGACTGCGGGTCCGGCGACCGAACACCCAAACCTTCCTGATGCGCAGGCAACCGCCTCTATGGGTACGTCCCTGTGCCGTAGATACGAAACCCTAACGTGTCGTGACGGGTGAACTACGCACCCAAAAAAAGTGTTACAGTACACGTCACGGCGGGTGCAGATTTGCAACACAACGTGATCTGGTAATCCTTGGATGCCGGCCGTGTGGTGTTGATATTAAAACACCAAATTAAAGTCATTTAATGGTTATCATTAATCAATAAAAAAAAAAGACAACATGAGGACAACATGAGGACAACATGAAGACAACATGAAGACAACATGAGGATTAAAGAGAATTCATAACAACACAAATTGGAAAATTGGACAATTTTGTGTTTTACTGGTGAGACGATACGTCCGTGGTCCTGAAGCCCACCTGCGGTTGAGTTGCTCCATCTGCTGAATGGAGCTGGAGCGGGTCAGGCCCTGCGGCGCCGGGGGTCCGGTGGGACGCTGCCACGTGGTGGTTCTGTTCACGTGGTCCACGAAGAAGATCCTCCCATGGCTGTCGATCCGAGCCTCCCAGTCTGAAAGGAAACTCGTAATTAATACACAGTAGGTGTGTGACGCCTCAGAGGAACATAACTGTTAATGATGAATAACAATTTGTGTATTATCAACTAAATATAAAGCATTCTGTTAAAAGTAGGGTTGCAAAATTTCTGGGAATTTTCAAAGATGGAAACTTTCCATGGGAATTAATGGGAATATATGGGAATAAAGATAGATAAGATAGATAGATAATTTGTTTATTAGTCCCCAATGGGGAAATTACTGTACTGCACTCT
>NC_045743.1:17595285-17599658 GCF_008692095.1 Etheostoma spectabile | reverse complement strand
GGTGTAACACTTTTGTTCGTACTCACACAAAGGCTGAAAATCACCACCATGCCTCAGGACCTCCATACAGCACTATCACATGGAGAGATGTCAGACGTGAGTGGGCGGCCAGCTGAAACACAGCGCCCTGATGCGGGTCGGGTGGTACGGTGCCTTGCGCAGGGCCACCTGGTCCAGTGCCCATACGGTTGAAGTGGCTTCAACCTGCCACAAGTCCACCTCCCCAACTTTTTGGTTCCAACGGGTGGGATCTGAACAGTGGGCACCTCCGTTTCCTTTCCCAACCCCAACTCCGCTAGGTGGACTGAGCTACTGCCCAGCCCCACAGGGACATGAGTGGACGAGTATATGGGGACTATACTATGGGAATATTTAACAGGCTAAAAAAGGGAATATTGGTTAGACGGGATATTTTTTAATGTTGCTGTGGTATAACTGTTAGTCTATAACTGAACTTAAATGTAAGCGAAAAAAAAAAAAAACATCTTGCAGCATTATGCTTTGTATAATACCCGATTAATGCAAAAATTGCGTTAATGTCTTTTATATAGACCTTAGTGGTCCCTAATCTGTATCTGAAGTTCTTTTACTATATGCCTTAGTGGTCCTAATACGTATTCTGAAGTCTCTTTTTTATATAGACCTTAGTGGTCCCCCTATACTGTAACTGAAGTCTCTTTTTATGTAGACCTTAGTGGTCACGTAATACTGTATCTGAAGTCTCTTTTATAATCGCACCTAGTGGTCCGAATTACTGTACTGAAGTCTCATTTTATAGGCCTTGTGGGTCCCCCAAACTCTGTATCTGTAAGATCTTTATATAGATCCTTGTGGTCCACTAATAACTGTATGAAAGTTCTTTTATTAGGCTTTTAGTGGCACCCTACTGTGTATATGAAGACTCTTTATAGTATGACCTTAGTTGGGCCCCAATACGGTACATGGAAGTCAGTTATAGTATCTACGTTAGTGGTCCCTAATATCGTAATCTGAAGTTCTCTTCTTTATATATGCTCTTAGGTGGTCCCCTAATATGTATTTTCCCGGGTCTTTTGAATATAGGCGTTAGTGGTCCGCTAACTGTATCGGAGGTACCTCTTTTATAGTAGTCCGTAGTTGGTGCCCCTACTGCTGATCTCGAAGACGCTTCTTATATAGACCTTAGTGGTCTGTAATATATTTTAGTCTAGAGTCATGCAACGACAACTTGACATTTGGAATCTCTAAAGTCCTAAGAGGCTAACAAAATGCAAAACAACTCAGATTATTTGTCTTCCCTCATTCCCTCCCAGCCTTGAGAAAGTCACTGCGTAAAAGTCTCATTCTCTATTTTGTGATCTCGCATTTAGTAACCGGTAGGAGTTTGAAGTCCGGGTTCATTTCGTGGAGCCACAAACCTAAAATTACTGTACCAAACAGGAACAGCTGAAAGACCCTGTGGTACACACAGCGGGGACAACACAGCAGGATACAGCGCACTGCAGAACACCAAACCACCTCTCACTGGGAGGACAGGCTCTTCAAGCCGTTGTATCGGTGTGATGTCTGACCGCACAGCGGCGATTGTAGCGGACGGATTGGCCGTTCACATGTGCAAGCGCCTGGACCACAGAAAACCCTACGACAAGAGGACGTTTGTTTTAATGTGTATGAAAGGACGTATATGTAAAATAAAAAATGATTGTTTTGGACTGTCCACTGGTGTATTGAGATACTTTTAAGCAAGTTACAGTCACGGACAAAAGTATGGACCACACCTGAACTTTTCAAACAAATGCACCAAATTTATCCTTTTTTTTTTCTCGGCTTTTGTTTGCGTGTCCATGCACCTTATTAAGAGTAGAATAGATACATGAAGATGATGGTGTAGATGGATATGGATAGCTAGGGATGGATAGATAGATGGAGGATAGATAGTATGGTTAGATAGATGGTCGCATAGAGCTGGATGGATGGATGGCTGGATGGCGATGGATGGAAGGCTGATGGATAGATGGATTAGCATGGCTCTCCTGATGATCGCTGATAGTAGCTGGTTCGCACCTGATGCCACTGGATAGCATGTGCTGATGATGATGATGGATCGATGTTAGTGGTAGATGATAGATAGATGTGATAGATAGATGGCGAGATAGATGGCTAGCATGCTGTTGGATTGAGGATGGGTAGATGGGATGATGGAGAGATGGATGAGGATAGAAGATGGATAGATAGGATGAGCATGGATAGATGGATAGGTTAGACTAGACGGATTGCGACATGGACTGGTGATGGATGGACTTGGGCATGTGGCTACGGGTTTATGGACATTGGTAGCTGGCTGCCTGGAAGAGTTGAGCTAGATAGGCTGCTGGCTAGGGTCGTGATGCCACTGGCTGATGGGGTCGGATGAGATCGATGGCTCGAGGACTTGGATAGACTGGACGATGGTTAATTGGACTCGTTAGTCGACTGATGGATCGACTACGAGCTCGTCGGCTGACTAGCTAGATGATATCGCTGAAATGGATGAGATGATGGCCTGAATGATGGATAGATAAGATAGATAAGAATTGCGAGATGCTAAGATAGATTAGAGATTAGATAATTATTATTATCCCACAGCTGTGAAATTCCTTTGTACAGCACGCCATTCGTCAAAAATAAGAGCAAAACACAACCACAAACAAACATAAACACACAAAAAGACAGGCGACAGCAGCATACAACAGAGGGTAGACTGGAAGTAACGGGGCGTCACTATAAGGTTTTAAGGTAAAGTCAAAGTTGCGGCTGGCCATAGTACAAAAAATAACACAATTTGCCAGTGTAATGTAACCGTGACGTTAAAACTTAAATTTGAATTGTAATAGGAAAATTCATGAACTGTGTTATACCAACACATTTCATTGCAACATTTTCTGGGAGAATGGTGCATTTCTGATACAAACATCTCTACCCAGGAGTGCCGACATAATTTTCGTCCTTGATGTTTGCTTGACCCTTTTCAAACCCAACAACCTTTATATGTCAACAAATGTATTTCTCTGTGATATTTCAAAACGTCATGTTAAAGTTGCAGTACCTTCTCTCCATCTGTTTCCGTGGTGACTTGCTCTTGATTCCGCAAGACCCGCCTCCTCGCGTGGCTGTACCTTCCGCCAACTTCCCTGTTCTGCAAGCCCCTCGCCCCCCAGCGGCCGGCAGGCTCGCCTCCTCTGTGATCTCTGCGACCACCACCACCTAGTGTCGCACGGCTGGGGGGCTGCGGCACTACGTGACATCACACCGCCCCCCCCCTTCGTCGCCTGTACAGCTGGTAGAGTAGCCGGTGGTGGGTCCCGTCGGAACCCTCTCTCCCCGGGATCTATGGGCTGCTCGCTCCCTCCTCCGCGTCTACAAAACATCCACACATATTAGAGTGGAAACAAAGACAAAAGTGATGACATTAAATGATGATGATCTATGCCCAATAAATTTACATTTTTTTACAGTGATATGTAAAAAAAATATCTGTGATTTCATTCACTTAATGGGCTTGAATGTCTGATCCTGCGTTAAATTGTCGCCATGGGTAAATGTAATGTTCTGTACTTGTTATAAGCTCTTTTCCACGTCTTACCAACTGTCCAAGCGTCTTACATTACAGGATACCTTCACCATTTACAACCATCATACCTGTGCCGGGGGCTGCCGTACAAGGTGCCCCTGCTATCAGCTTAAAAACAACTCCAACACATTCACACTCCGATGCGCAGCACCGGGGGGCAAACGCGGGGTTCAGTGTCTTGGCCCAAGGACACTTCGACGTGGGGATGCCGGGTCCGGGCGACCGAAACCCAAACCTTCCTGATTGCGCAGGCAACCGCCCTATGGGTCGTGAATGTGCCGTAGATACGAAACCCTACGTGTCGATGGACGTGAACCTAGCAAAAAAAATTGTTAAGACACGTCACGGCGGGTGCAGATTTGCAACACAACGTGATCTGGTAATCCTTGGATGCCGGCCGTGTGGTGTTGATATTAAAACACCAAATTAAAGTCATTTAATGGTTATCATTAATCAATAAAAAAAAAAACCCTCCGGTTCCCAACCCAACTCCCTATGGACTGAGCTACTGCCACCCCCAAAGGGAATTGAAGGGACTATATATGGGACTATATATGGGAATTAACAGGAATAAAAAGGGAATTATTGGTAGTAGACTGGATATTTTTTAATGTTGCTTGTTATAATACTGTTAGTCTATAACATGGAACTTAAATGTAGCTGAAAAAAACATCTTGCAGCATAATGTTGGTTATAATAACCTGATTTAATGCAATTGCAGTATGAATGCTTTTATATAGACCTTAGTGGTCCCTAATACTGTATCTGAAGTCTCTTTTATATA
>NC_045743.1:17586720-17594581 GCF_008692095.1 Etheostoma spectabile | reverse complement strand
CTTAGTGGTCCCCTAATGCTGTATCTGAAGACTCTTTATATAGACCTTAGTGGTCCCTTAATATATTTTAGTCTAGAGTCAGTGCAACGACACTGACATTGGAATCTCTAAAGTCCTAAGAGGCTAAAAAATGCAAAACCTCAGATTATTTTCTTCTCATTCTCCTCCCAGCCTTGAGAAAGCACTGCGTAAACAGTCATTCGTTATTTTGGGATGCATTTGTGAACCGAGATTTGAAGTCCGGGTCATTTCGTGGACACACACACATACAAATACTGTACAAACAGACACATAAAGACACTGTGGTACACACAGGCGGGGACACACACAGGCAGGATACGGCGCATGCAGACACACACACACACTCACTGGGAGGAAGAGGCTCGTCAACGCGTTGGTATCGGTGGATGTCGTGACGCACAGACGGGAGCGAGCGGACGGGATGGCCGTTAACGTGAGCGCCTGGACACAGAAAACACACGACAGACAGAGGACGTTTTGTTTTAATGTGATGAAAAGGATAAAATATAAAAATGTATTGTTTGGATGTCACTGTTGATGAGATAACTTTTAAGCAAGTACAGTCACGGACAAAATTATTGGCACACCTGGAACTTTTCCAGAAAATGCACCAAATTTGCCTTTTTTCTTCTGCTTTTGTGTGCTGTTCCAATGCACTTATAGATAGATAGATAGATAGATAGATGGATGGATAGATGGATGGATAGATGGATGGATAGATAGATGGATGGATAGATAGATGGTTAGATAGATGGTTAGATAGATGGATGGATGGATGGATGGATGGATGGATGGAATGGCATGGATAGGAGGATTGGTGGATAGATAGATGGTTAGATATGATTGGATGGATTAGATGGATAAGATAAGATGGATAGAGATTGGTTAGTATGGTTAGATAGTGGGATAGATAGATGAGATGTGGATGGATGGATGGATGGATGGATAGATGGATAGATGGATAGATGGATAGATGGATAGATAGTATGGATAGATAGATGGAAAGATAGAGGTGGTATAGATAGATGGATGGATTGGGAGTATGGATGGATGGATGGATGGAGGTTATGGATGGATATGATGGAAGATGGAAGATAGATGGATAGTAGATGGTTAGATAGATGGTAGATAGATGATGGATGGAGGATGGATGGAGGATGGATGTGGATGGATGGATGGATAGATGTAGGATAGATGGATAGATGGATAGATGGATAGAGGATAGGATGTGATAGATGGATGGATAGATGGATAGATGGATAGATGGATTAGATGGATAGAGGTAGTGGTGTATGGATGGATAGAGATGGATGGTAGATGGATGGGATAGATAGATGATAGATAGATGATAGATAGATGGATAGATAGATAATACTTTATTTATCCCACAGCGTGGAAATTCCTTTGTTACAGCAGCATTCTCAACAATAAGAGCAAAAAACAAACAAACAAACAAACAAGTAAACACACAAGAAAGACAGGCAGACAGCAGACAACAAGCAGCAGGTAGACTGAAGTAACGTGGCGTCACATAAAGGTTTTGTAAAGTAAAGTGCGGCTGCCATAGTACAAAAAATAACAATATTGCAGTGTAAGTAAGTGACGTTAAAATTAAATTGAATTGAATAGGTAATAAACATGTGTATACCAACACATTTGTCATTGCAACACTTTTCTGGGAGAAATGGTGCATTTCCTGTACAAAAGTTCCAGGATGTGCCAATAATTTCGTCCATGACTGTGTGACCCTTTCAAACCCAAACAACCTTTATAATGTCAAACAAATGTATTTCTTGGGATTTCAAAAACGTCATTTAAAGTTGAGTACCTTCCTCTCCATCTGTTTCCGTGGTGACTTGCTCTGAGTCCGCAGAGCCCGCCTCCTCGCGTGGCTTCGTCTCCGCCACTTCCTGTTCTGCAGCCCCGCCCCCGGCGGCCTGCAGGCTCAGCCTCCTCATGGTGATCTCTGCGACCACCACCACGTGCTCGCCGGCTGGGGGGGCGGCCTCGGTGACAGCCACCTGCCCCCCCCCTTCGTCGCGTACAGCTGGAGTAGTAGTCGGTGGGGTCCCGGGAACCACGTCTCCCCCGGGATCTATGGCTGCCTCCGCTCCCTCCTCCGCGTCCTACAAAACATCCCCCAAAAATGAGTGAAAACAGAAGACAAAGTGATGACCATTAAACATGAGGATGATCTATGAAATAAATTTACATTTACAGTGATATGTAAAAAAAATATCTGTGAATTTATTCACTTAATGAGGCTGATTTCTGCTCCTGCGTTAAATTGTCGCCATGGGTAAATGTAAATGTGCTGTATTTATATAGCGCTTTTCCAGTCTTAACAACTGCTCAAAGCGCTTTTACATCTACAGGATACATTCACCATTCACACACATTCATACACTGTGGCCGGGCTGCCGTACAAGGTGCCACCTGCTCATAGATAAACACTCCACAACACCACTCGATGGCGCAGCACCGGGGCAACTCGGGGTTCAGTGTCTTGCCCAAGGACACTTCGACGTGGGATGCAGGGCCGGGGATCGAACCCCCAACCTTCCGATTGGCAGGCAACCGCCCCTATGGGTAGTCCATGTGCCGTAGATACGAACCCTAACGTGTACGTGTGACGTGCAACTCTCAAAAAAAATGTTACACACGTCACGGCGGTGCAGATTGCAACAACTGTGATTGGTCCCCTTGGCTGCGGCTCGGTGGTTTGGTATCCACCCCCTTCACTTATTTCTGGTTCTCCTCTCCCTAAACAACACCACGGAGAGGGTTAACTGCTGCTACAGATTTCCACCGGTGGTCAGAAAGCAGGGGGAGACACTTTGTTCTCCTACTAACCACACACGTACTCATCTCGCTCCACACTAACACCACACACACACACCACACACACACACACACACCACACACACACACACACACACACACTACACACTCAAACAACACACACACACACACACACACACACACACACACACACACACACACACACACACACACACACACACACACACACACACACACACACACAACCACACACACACACACACACACACACACACACACACACACACACACACACACACACGCCAGTCCTGCTCTTCTCTTAACCCTCGTGTTGTCTTCCCGTCAACCATGAAACTTAAGCGTTTTGGTCACTTTTTATCAACATTATTGTCGCTTTTTCTGACTTTTTTGTCAATTTTTCAATGTTGTGGTTGCTTTTTGTTGTTTTTTCCCAGAGTTTTTTGAAGTTTGAGGTTGTTTTTTCTATCCAAAAGCTTATTTTGACGGCCGTTTTTTTGTGACAAAAAAAAAAAAATTAACTGAAAACGGGTCAAATTTGACCCAAAGACAACATGAGGGTTAAAGAGACTGATGCAGAAACCAGTGCACGAGTATTAACATCAGACCACTTGCGTAGGCTACAGCGAAAGCTCTGCGTGGAGCCTCCGCACAACCATAAATCACGCTTAACACCCGTAGCAGCTCTTAACATGAAGTAGCATTGGACCCATCAGCCAGATAAACAATAAAAAGCTGAGAAATGCTTGACTTCACGGAAATATGCATTGGTGCATAGTGCAACGGCGTAATACGAGCACTTTAAATAAAAGCATGCCCTTAATGTGATTTTTATTTCCCCCCTGCCTTAGAAGGACAATGAACTCACCACAGCAGTAGTCGCTGTGATTGGACAGCTCTCTGATGATGAGAATACTGTCTGTGGAGCTGTTGCCATGGAACAGGTGTCCATCTCTGAAGAGGGGTCCTCACCATGCTCCCTTCCTTCCTCATGCGCCTCACCCTCTGGCAAAGCATCATGGGACAACGCCTCCGTGAAAGGAGCCTCATCCACTTCGGAAAAGACGTCCAGCTCCAGAACATCCTCCAAATCCAGACCTGCCCCCATCTCCAGTGCCACCTCGGCCTCAGGGGGCACTTCTTCTGTCCTAAGACCTGCACCCTCGGGCTCCTCCAGCACTACGGGCCCCAGCTGCTCTGGCTTCTGGTGGACCTCGGGAAACGGATCCTCTTCATCTGGGCCCCCTACATCTAAAGGTTCTCCGTTCATCAGCAGCGGCGACAGCGGCACCGGAACAACGTCATTGGCACCGGACCTTTCATCGTCCTCGTCCGAATCAATGTGCAACATGGCGCTGAGCCTCGTGTGTGTGGGAAAGCTGGAGCGCAGTTTAGGTGAGGCCGCTCCCAGGGGTCTCTCACCGGGGCCTTTGGGGGCCTCGATAGCAGCCAGGCCCTCACTGAGGGACCTCTGGAGCATTTCATGGCAAGATAGACTTTCATGCTCAACAAATCTACCCCGGGCTCCAACATGAGGCAGGTCCTTTTCTGGGAAGGCCATGGCTCCACCTTCCCACATGCCTTGGGAGCCCTGGGAACCGGTAGGAGAGGGGCCTGAAGAGACCACTCCTGGAAGATGATGGGGCATGTCTTCATCATCGGATGGAGTCCCTGGAGCTCCGTTCAAGGATGAAATGCCAATGATGGACTCAGGAGAGGCACCTGCAGTAGGAAGAACAGGTTGCGTTTCGATGTTGAGAAAGACAAACGTAAAGAAAATAAATTCAGAAGTAGTGTCGGGTACAATTAAAAAGAAAGACTTACCATCAGGTCCAGTCGAAGTGAGCTCCAACTTGAACTGCAAATGGCCGCTAACGTGTTCAGTAGGCAGGCGCCGACACAGGGGGAAGCTCACAGGCTGGACCCTGGACAGCAAAGAGAAAAACAGACGTACTAACACCCTGGTATCGGTGACACTGCACACGCCAAATTTAAGTAATAAAGTCGTGAACTCTCTCTCATAACCACTGTGCTTCTGATTAAACTGAAGCTGGCTGTTGTCACATAGAGCACACATAGAGTATGTTATGTGTGTGTATATGTGT
Organism: Etheostoma spectabile; assembly: GCF_008692095.1. Classification (NCBI taxonomy): domain Eukaryota; kingdom Metazoa; phylum Chordata; class Actinopteri; order Perciformes; family Percidae; genus Etheostoma; species Etheostoma spectabile. The sequence continues at coordinate 17,589,635 of NC_045743.1, read as the reverse complement.
GTGTGTGTGTGTGTGCATGTTTTGTACCCACCCGGGTATTTTTTCAATTAGTCGTTGCACGGGGATAGTGAGCTGACCAAGGAAGCGTTTGATGATCGGTCGACTTTTCGCAAATTTGTCCTTTACCTCGATGTACAGGATGTCCGTCATTAGCGCTACAAACGTGTATTTCTGCAGAGAGGCAGACGGACATTTACAGTCAATACATCCTTGTATAATTGTGAACTGATAATGTATTGTTTTAAAGAGAATGCATGTCAATGTGTATTTGTATATGGGTATGTGAAAGGTGGATGCTCAGTGGATAGACTGTATATAAAGATGGATGATGCGTTTCCACTTACTCCCACTGTACAAAATATATAATATCAAATGTATAATGTATTCATGGAAGCCAAAATATCCCGGATACGGGCGCTGTCATGTTGTAATTTTGGAGCAGGGCAGTGGAGCCACGGTATCAAAGTCCCGCCCATACACCTGCCCAACCAATCGTGAGTCAATCAGCTGTCAATCATGACGTTTCCTCCCAGTTTTAATAGCATAAAATAACTAATAAATAACCAACTTGGGCTGATGTCCAATCAGCTGACATTGAGGGGGCGTGGTTTATGGCATATACCGCAGCCAGCCACCAGGGGGCCATCCAGGTGTTTTGGCTTCACTTACAGTCTACGCATTAACCACTGGCTCAGCGTTGTGGTGTAGTGCAGTGTTATAAAAGCCGTGTAGAAAGGACCTCTCCATGCCAGACGGGGTTGGTGGTGTTAGCGATGATGGCTGATCGGCGTTCCTGTCCGTGGTGGCTGAAGATGGGGAAGACGCTCCTCTTCCCCGGGTGGATGGACATCTTCAGGTATGGGTCCGGATTGAAAAACATCCCCTTCTTTAGGCCGGTAGCACGCAGATCTGTGACAAAGCGTTAGTGACAGCAGGCTAGTGAACAACAGTGTTAAATACTAAGAGGAAGTATATGGCCAATGCTCCGTTCCTCCGTAAACAAGATTTAAAGTCTACAGCCATGCTAGCAGCTCTTTAAGGCTGTACTTAGCCACTGATGTTAGCATGCTAACATGCTCACACTCACATGGTTTGTAGTGTTGTGAGGCTTCTGGAGATTTTCACCCCTAAAACTCACCTGTCAACGTGAAGCTGATCAGTTTCCGTGGATGTTCGATGCCTACCTGCTCTGACAGGCCCTCCACCTGAGAGGGAACACACAGCGTCACACTCCACCCCACAGACACACACAGCGTCACACTCCACCCCACAGACACAGACACACTCAGCTGTAATCCAGGGGACATGCTAACACACTCCCACTTGTGGTTGTCCTACTACATTCACATACTGTCCATCTAAAAGCTAATACAGGAGAAAACATGGCAGGTGGAGGATGCCCTGCACACACATGGTCAAACAGAGTGGACACACAATGTCCGCCTGAACCACTGTGGCCATTTTTCAAAGAATATTAAGAATAAATTTGTGCATTAATACAATCATTTGATCTTAAAATAAGTGTAATCTTTCATAATTATTTGATGTCATCATAGAGCTGCAAAGATGAATCCATAAGTTGTCAACTACTGATTCAGTGGCCGACAATTTAGATAATAGTTTAAACACTTTGAGCAATTTTACATAGAGCAGACAGACAGACAGACACACACACATATACAGAGAGACACACACAGACAGACAGACAGACAGACCGACCGACCGACCAGGACTGCAGGATTCTTCACAGTGATGCAGGGGGTCGTGGCTCTCAGGGCTCCGCTGACTCCATGGTAGTACTTGAAACAGATCTTAGTCTCAGCTGCGGAGGAAGCAGCAGACAGTTAGGAGATGTTGAAGAAGAGCAAACTAGGGATGCACCGAATCCGGGATTTGGGTTCGGATTCGGCCGACTATTATATACGGGGTTTCTGCCGACCCTTAGAATTATTTCCCACCGAACCGAGCCCTACGCTGTTGATTATGGGAAGGTGTTTACGTAGGTGGTGCGTTCAACGCAGTCGGCTGAGAGAAAGTGAAAATGGAAAAAAAAGTGATGTTTGGCAGCACTTTAAGCCAAAAGAAGGCCGTTCAAGTCCAGCTACATGTTCAATTTGCAATGTGGATTTGTCTCGTGATGGTGAGGACCCTACACAATACACACCATCGCCGCTGTTACAACATTTGTGTATGAAACATCTAAAAAGAATACAAGTTGTTGCGTTAAAAACTGGTGTTAACCAGACAGCGCCTCTCCCAGGTTGTCAGCTCTCATCGAACGGTAGCTTGTTAGCTAACGTTAGCTTGTTAGCTAACGTTAGCTTTCAAATTTCTATTTTCATTAACATTAAGTTGTTACATTTAACTATTTCAGAGGCTGTGGACGTTGTTTACTTCATTAATGGGTTTGCTAATGGACTGAGGATGGGAGGAGGATTCGGTATTCGGTTTCGGCAGAGTCTTAACCAATGGATTCGGTATTAGGGCCAAACCACAAAAATCTGAATTGGGTGCATCCATTAAACGTCAAAAAAAGTGACAAACATTGAAAGAAGTGTCAAAAGTGTAGAAAAAAAGTGTTAGTGTTTATTTTCAATTTTTGATGGGAAGACAACACAACGGTTAAAGTACACTTAGAAAAGATCAAACATTTTGTAAATGTGAATTAATTTGCCACTAAGTAGATAAAGTAAACATTAAGTTAACCATTAACCACTAACCACTAACCATTAACCACTAACCACTAACCATTAACCACTATAAACCATTAACCATAACCAAACTTAACCCCTGAACCAACTACCATTACCATTACACCCACCCGTAACCATACCATAAACCACTACCCTAACCATTACCACTGACACAACATTAACCACTAACTACACTACCACTACCATAAACCATTACCCATA
>NC_045743.1:17584109-17586376 GCF_008692095.1 Etheostoma spectabile | reverse complement strand
ACCCTAACCATTACCACTACCACAACATTAACCAACTAACCCTACCACTACCATTCCATTAACCACTAAACCATTACCATTAACCACTACCAATTACCATTACCACTCAACATTAACCATAACCCTACCTTACCACTAACCATTACCCTACAACCCATTAACCCATAACCACTACCCTAACCTTAACCATTAACCCTTAACCCTACCATTAACCCTACCCTACCACCTTAACCATACTAAACCATTAAACCACTTAACCACTAACCACTACCTTAACCACTATTAACCACTAACCATTAACCATAAACCACTAACCATTAACCATTAACCACTAACCATAAACCATTAACCATTAACCACTAACCATTAACAATGGAAATGCAATGAATTGCAAATTCAATTTTGTGTTTGATTGACAGCCCTAATAAATAAAATATTTGAATTAAGTTTGTAATTAACTAGAAAGATGTTCTCAAAGAATTGAATGGAAGTCTTCATAGGTGCAACTACGTTACTATGGTAACTTACGCTCCATAAAGTAGGCCCCGGGCTCCAGCCTCCAGACGATCTGACCCTTCTGGGTGCCGTTCACCCCTCGGTTCTTACAGTCCCACACGTTGGAGGGACTGGTTTCATCTGCAGAAGAGGAGAACCGTTAGTCAGATGAGTCCGACTGGGTTTTTAATCCTGTGTTGACATTCCTCCTGATTTCAAACCAAAGAATGTCAAACACAACAGACACAACAATGACAAAGGGCCCATGCTCTGGGTCCCTTGCTACGCTGCGTCTGCTCCTGCTGTGTGTTTAGTCTGCAGACTCCGTCTTCCACAACACAAGTTGGTCTTTAATCAGTGAGATCCATTCCCAAAATAACCTCCCTACGACCTCTAAACCAGAAGGACAAGCAACAAACTTCCTCGGAGTTAAAAACAGGGAGGGGGAAATCCGCTGTACGTAGCACTTTCACAACAAAACCCAACTCAGCCGACTACTGGAGAGTCGAGAGAGGAGTGTGTGTGTGTGTGTGTGTGTGTGTGTGTGTGTGTGTGTGTGTGTGTGGAGAGCAGAGAGAGGAGAGAGAGAGAGAGAGAAGAGAGAGAGAGTAAGAGGAAGCTGGTGCCTGGAGTGAGGTAGGTCACTGTGCTATCGATCAGAAGGCGCCAGGACTTCTTTCACCTGCTCCAGGTTCATACCCCCGAGGGGCTGCCGCTTCCTCGATAAGCAACCATTCAATGATAAGCACACTTGCCCTCCCCCCCCCTCCCTCCACTCCCCTTCAAACACCACACACACACACCACACACACACACACACACACACACACACACACACACCACAAACTCCTCTCTCGACTCTCCAGTAGTCGGCGGAGTTGGGTTTGTTGGTGAAAGTGCTACGTACACCGGATTTCCCCCTCCCTGTTTTTAACTCCGGGAAGTTTGTTGCTTGTCCTTCTGGTTTAGAGGTCGTAGGGAGGTTATTTTGGGAATGGATCTCACTGATAAAGACCAACTTGCGTTGTGGAAGAGGAGTGTGCAGACTAAACACACAGCAGGAGCAGACGCAGCGTAGCAAGGGACCCAGAGCATGGGCCTTGTCATTGTTTAGTGTTGTGTTGTGAGCTTCTATGGGTATTGAAATCACGGAGGAAGTTAACACAGGATTAAAAAACCCACGATCGAAAGACTCACTCGTGCTAACGTTTCTCCTCTTTCTGCAGATGAAACCAGTCCCTCCAACTTGTGGATGTAAGAACCGAGGGTGAACGGCACCCAGAATGGCCAGATCGTTGGAGGCTAGACGCCGATGGCCTACTTTATGGCGCTGCTGTAAGTTCCATAGTAAAGTGAGTGACACTATAAGACTTCCATTCAATTCTTTTGAGAACATTCTTTTCTAGTTAATTCAGAACTTAATATAAATATTTTATTTATAGGGCTGTCAATCAAAAACAAAATTGAATTGCAATTCAGTTGCAATTTCCATGTTATGGTTAGTGTTAATGGTTTAGTTATGGTTTATGGTTTATGGTAATGGTATGGTTAGGGTAGATTGTTATAGTGGTTAGGGTTAATGTGTAATGAGTGGTTAGTGGATAGTGGTTTATGGGTAATGGGTTTTATGGGTAAGTGGTTTATGTGTAATGGTAGTGGTTTTATGGTTAATGGTTCTAGTGGTAGATGGTTAGTGGTGTGTTTATGGTATGGTTAGTGGTTATGGTTAATGGTGTGTAGGGGTTATGTATTGGTTTATGGTTAATGGTTTA
>NC_045743.1:17580868-17584084 GCF_008692095.1 Etheostoma spectabile | reverse complement strand
TCTCTCTCTCTCTCTCTCTCTCTCTCTCTCTCTCTCTCTCTCTCTCTCTCTCAGCACTCTCAGCACTCTCACCTAGAAATGGCGAGTGCATGTTCACATTTTACCAGCCACACAACAGATTACTTTTGTTTTTGTTTTGGCGAGAGGGTGACGCAGATCTACCAGCCATTAGCCATTAGCCATTAGCATTTGGCTAGTAGATTGTGCTAATTTTGAGCCTTGATGTCATCAGAAATGTAACAGACGGTTTGGTGAGCAGGTAAAAACTAGGGCTGCTCGATATGAGGAAAATAAGCCATATGCGATAATGTAGTTGAATAACGATATAAATCACAATAATTGACCCGATATGGAAGAGCACTTTTAGTATTCTGCTAAAATACAACAAACTGCGTGTTGAATTTAAAAGAAATGAAAGCAAATCATTTCCAACATTTGCTTATTGAACAAATTGGACATTGAGTTGAATATAAAAGGCCCTACTAATGATTTTAAAGTGCAGTTGTCTACTGATATTTTCTTTTAACTAACACATATTAATGTTAAAAAAATCTCAGAGTTACATTTTCATGCCATGGGACCTTTAATTATATTCTTCAGGGCAGAAGTGTGTCTCCAGGGGCAGTTTTCAATATGTGTTATAGACTAGTGGAGGCATTAGAAATTTAGCAGGTCTGGTTTTTATCAACATGATTAGATCAAATAAAATGGCACTATAGAGAACTGTAAAACCAGAACTTGTGTTTCCTGTTCCAGTTTTCAGAAAACCTCATTACATCACATTGGGTTTCTAATCTAGTCCTGGAACATACTCGTTTGGCTGACAGTGGTTTTCACTTCATACGTCTGGATAAGGACGGTATGTTTTCAGAAAACTGAACAATAATAGGTATATTTGGTTTATTCACTTATTTTGTATCTAAAATCTGTCCCTAAAGTAGCGCTGGCTAATCCAGATTTAACATTTACCCCCTGGAGAAGGCAGTAGACATTACCATGCTTTTTGCTCCTCCAGATGAAGTTATTAATCCAGACATGACGCCATTATTTTCTGACTTATCTGAGACTCTTACAACAAGTGCAAAGCAGCAATAGTATATTGCATAATAGTATATATCATAATATATGACGTACAGAAACATAGTTGGTGTCTACAGCTCTCCACAAGCGGGCAATGCAACGTGATTAAACACAAATGATCCTATGATCAAACTCACGGGATTAAATTGTCAAATATTCACTCTGCCTCAGTCTGACCATGCCATAGATATTGCTATTAATAATTCTGATTATTTAAATGGTTACTCTAAGGATTTACAGTAGTGTTACACATTCAAATAAATAGAGAGTCTCAAGTGACAGATACAGTGGTGCTCAAAAGTTTACATACACATGCTTAAGTTGACTAAAAAGAGGAATAAAAAAATCATGTTTTGGAAATTTATTTTATACCTAATTAAAAAATGAGGTAAAATCCAACCTTAAGGACACCAATTTTCTTTTGTGAATGATACGTATTGTAAATAAATAAATGTTCTTATTTAAAATAAGGGGTCATAGTATACATACCCCTATGTTAAATTCCCATAGAGGGCAGCAGATTTTTTATTAAAGGCCAGTTATTCTGGATCAGGATATTATGCATCCTGATAAAGTTCCTGGCCTTTAGAATTAAAATAGCCCCACACCTCACATACTCTTCACCAGCTTAGAGATAGGCATGGTTTTATTTCAGTTAGACTAATAATGGTTTGATTGCATTGGAGATGATTTTATAGAAAGTATCCCATGCCTATCTCTAAGCATGGTGAAGAGTATGTGAGGATGTGGGGCTATTTTAATTCTAAAGGCCAAGGGACTTTATCAGGATGCATATATCCTGAATCCAGGAAATAACTGGCCTTTAATAATAAAAATTTAACATTAAATTTAACATAGGGGTATGTATACTTATGACCCCTGTATTTAATAAGAACATTTATTATTTACAATACGTTATTCATCACAAAGAACATTGGTGTCATTAAGGTTGGATTTACCTCATTTTTTAATAGGTATTAAATAAATTTCCAAACATGATTTTTGTATTCCTCTTTTTAGTCAACTTAAGCATGTGTATGTAAACTTTTGAGCACCACTGTAGTTGCTTTGGTCAAAATCAAAGCAACATGGGTGGAGATATCCTGACTTTTAGTCCCTTGTATCAGTCAATCTCCCAAAAAAAACCTGGATTTTGTAGATTTTTGGCCATGACGCCACCCTCCCTGCCTACCAAACCACTTAGTATTTCTTTCATGCTACCTTTATATGTAAGTTTGTATACCTTTGTTAATATAGCAACGTCTGTTCTAGATTCCCATGTCTTCAAATTTGCAGAGTACGCCACAGAAACACGCGTCGTTTTCTCAGAAAGGCAATGAAAGAAATGCTGAATGGAAGACAGAGAGTTACAGAGGAAACATCTGGCCTTCAGCTCATTGTTATGAGAGCACATCAGCATAGTAGTCATAGATTCTTAATAACGAGCGTGCTGGCTGTACACTGTTGCTCCTGTATTACTTTTCCCCTGGATGGACAGATCTGTCCGATAGCCGTCCTCAGCACACAGGTCAATGCATTTCCCCCCTGTCGAATTCCTGTCTCTAAGCAGGATTAGCACACATTATTGGAGACCCCCCTATCCGCCTCCGAGACGTGAAGCTTTGTGATGGTGTGTATGTTATTGTACACCGAGGCAGAGCTGCTACATGTCGACTCAGCCTCCCCTCCTGTGTAAAGTCTCAGCAGCTCCCGTCGCAGTATTGACTCAGGAGTTGGGAGCCCCTGCACAAGACTCTACCGGGCTATTCTTAGCCCCCGATATAAAAAGACATGGATCAGCTGAAAAGCTTTGAGGACAGGTAGGGTCGAGTCTGCATGCCTGCAGGTTAACCAGAGAGTTTAGCCAAAAGATTCTGCTGAACTGCCCACGTTACTGCTCAGAGGCAGACTGAGCTTTATGTTTCTCTTTGTTCGGCTGATTCTGATCATATATGTGCAAAAAGCAATCGTCCCTATTATGATATAGGAGTTACTAGCAATCCGACTTGTCGACTCGAGACATAAAAGGTCATAACTTGAGAGACTGAACGTGAGCTTGTTAACTGTTTCCAATACATATGTATTCAAAGAGATGAATTCAGAACAAATAAATTCAGATACATAATTTTCAAAATA
>NC_045743.1:17576394-17580858 GCF_008692095.1 Etheostoma spectabile | reverse complement strand
TATTAAGTATTCAGTGGCTGTTAAAATTCAAAGACTTATGTCTCTTATTCGCTTCCATAAATACACACATTTTAACATATTGTTTGAAATTGTCTTTGCAACCCCGATAGCAATGAATAAATAAATAAATAACCAATGAAATGCTACCTTGCCCTTGCTGCGTGTACTCTACTCTTGAACATTTGAAAACATAAAACAGCTCATGTTTAAGAATGAAAGTTAATTCTTGACAATGACGGTATGACAGTAGTTTGACAAAAATGATCCCAGCCTTTTCCAGCGTCTTCAACAGTTTAACCGGATAGATTTTGCCAAACACAGTAATTTTTAGGACTTTTAGAATCAAATATAAAACACTATAATGTAATAATTTTGATACTATAATATATAAATACATCACATGTCATACTATTTCCAAGGTCCAGACTGATATTTTATGCTGAACTCTCCGCTCAGAAACTCTGTCCACTAATGAAGACACTACAACTCTTTATACGCATTTATCGCACAATCTGACATGCCCCAAAATTTATATTTTAGACGCGGACACATAAGATTGTATTCCAACCATCTTGCACGGTGTGACAGGTGCAACAAACCTGCAAAAGTGCCTTTACAGCAATTTGCTGTAAAAGCACTTTAGTTGAGATTTAACTCCCTCGAGAGATGACTTCAGACTTGAAAGCAAAAACATTCAAGTCAAGTTCCTCAAGTTCTGACCTCTTAAAACCCCAGAACATTTAAAAATGAATAGGACAGCAACAGGAAAGGCCTTGCATAGCTGCATACCTTGCATAGTTATTATTAGGACTATGCATGAGTATGCATAGATTTCACTTATCACTATTAAAATACCTTTCAGAGAAAACTGTTCAACCGCAGTGTGTGAATTTTACAATCAGCATTTAGACCTAAAGAACTTCATCTTGACTTTACTGGCAATTTACTGATGGAGACTTGAGACTTGACCCTAACCTGTCCTCAAGTCCTTGGGAGACATTGGACCCATAACCTTTCCTCAATCCTTGAGGACTTGATCCCTACCTTTCCTCAGTCCTTGAGCCCTTGACCGGGGCCTAACACGCTGTCCATCAAGTCGCTTGGATAAATTGAACGCCTAAAGAGCCTTTGTTCCTCACGGTCGCTTAAAGACTTGACCCTAACCTTCCTCAATGGTGCCTAGAACTTGACTTAAACCTGTCCTCACGTCCTTGAAATTGAACCCTAACCTTGTGGTGCCCTCAACGTCCTTAAGACCCAAACTTACCTGGAACCTTAACTCACAAGTCCCTAGGAATTGACCCTAACCTTGTCCTCAAGTCCGTAAACTTCGACCTAACCTGTCCTCAAGTCCTTGAGACTTGACCCCTCCTTCCTCAAATTCCTTGAGCTGTGACCCTAACCTGTCCTCAGTCCTTGAGAATTTGACCCACCCGTCCTCAAGTCCTTAGACTTGACCCTAACCTGTCCTCAAGTCCTTAAGACTTGACCTTAACCTGTCCTCAAGTCCTTGAGAATTGACCCTAACTGTCCTCAAGTCCTTAAGACTTGACCCTAACCTTTCCACAAGTCCTTAGACTTGACCCTAACCTGTCCTCAAGTCCTTAGGACTTGACCCTAACCTGTCCTCAAGTCCTTAAGACTTGACCTTAACCTGTCCTCAAGTCCTTGAGAATTGACCCTAACTTGTCCTCAAGTCCTTAAGACTTGACCCTAACCTTTCCACAAGTCCTTAGGACTTGACCCTAACCTGTCCTCAAGTCCTTAGGACTTGACCCTAACCTGTCCTCAGATCCTTGAAGATTGACCCTAACCTTCCTCAAGTCCTTAACATTGACCCTACCTGCCTCATTCCTTAAGACTTCACCTTGCCTAACCTGTCCTCAATTCCTTGAGACTTGACACCTAACCTGTCCTCAAGTCCTTAAGACTTGACCCTAACCTTTCCACAAGTCCTTAGGACTTGACCCTTAACCTCTTCCTCACAGTCCTTAGGACTTGACCCCTATCCTGTCCAGCGAAGTCCCTGAGATATTGGACCCTACCCGTGCCTTCAATCCTTCATACTTGACCCTAAACGCTTTGACACCACAAGTACCCGTTACGCTATCTGACTGTGTTGCCCCCACTTAACCCATGTCACGCAGTCCTTAAGACTGACCCAACCTAGTCCGTTACGACAATATGACCCTGAACCGGTCCTCGAGTCCCATTGAGACCTGACCCCCCAAACCTGCCTCAAGGTCCTTGACACTTGCACCTTTAACCTGTCATCAAAAGTCCTTGTAGACTTGACCCTCCTTCCTCAGCCTTTGAGATCGTGACCCCGACAAGCCTGTCCTCAAGACCTTGAGACATGGCTCGGACTTGTCTTGAATGACTTGAGGTCTGTACTTGACCTTCCAGCTCTGCTAGCAACAACATATGTTCAAATCCTCATGAATCTCACCGATGTGGTACAGCCCGATCCAGTCGGTAGCATCCACTTCCTCCTTGATGTCCCAGGATATGACCAGGTTCTGGCCTCGGTTCAGCGTGTACTCCAGAGTGGACGCTGTTAGCGAGGACCGGCTGTGGGACGTCACCAGGTCCGTGTCACTGTTGGCCCGAGGGAGCCCAATCGGACTGCTGATAACGGAGACGTTGTCTACGTTGGCCCCGCCCCTCTCCGCCAGGGTCCGCAGGTTCTCCGGGCTGAGCGTGTGCCGGAGGTGGGGGCTGCGTCTTCGGGGAGCCGCCACGTGTTCACGGCCCCCGACGGCGAGGGTGGGGGGATTGTGGGAACGGGTCCTGGGGGGTAGGACTGCCGTGGCGAGGGAAGGACGCATGTTGTCCGATGGGTGAAGAGACAACTACAAGGAATTAAAAAAAACTTCTGAGAAGGGCCAAGAAGATGCAGAGATGGGCAGGAACTTCTTATCGATTGGGTTGGTCCTCAAAGTGAAGACACATTGTGGTCTACTGATTTATCCCTGTTGGCTCAGAGAGAGCTGGTCTGAAGAGGCGGTCTTGGCTGGAAACATGTGGGGGGGGGGCTTTAGAGGAAGTGTCTTGATTGCTTCCCCACAGAGGCTCCTATCATCGGCCCTTCTGGTCCTCGCATCGTAACAACAACTGTTGAATTAGAAGATATCCAACAACAGTCGCAGTCTTTGCCGCTCTTATGTCATGTTATCCAATGGCAACGGGAGCCTAAAGATGGGGGGAAGAGGAAAAAGACAAGAAATAGAGTGAGCTGAAATTGCTCTCACACAACATAAGCAATACATGCAGTGAGCTACAACCAACCAATGACTGAAGCATTAGTCACCAGGGAGCTGTACGCTATCAAAGAACCTGTCAGCATCACAAATAACCCGGGACAACCATTCCCCTCCTTCCTTTATATCATGACAACCCTTCTTCTAATGAAGGGGGAATAGATGTGAGGAGGGCTTCAAATGTGCACAATGCGTTTTGTTTGTATGATTTATTTTCGATGAATGAATTTATCATCATCGTGAAAATGAATTCATTGATTACTTGTGTCAGAATGGTAAGAATTAAACACTACTCACTCTTTACTTCTTTGAATGATTAATGTAACACTTAATAAGAGTGTGTATGCTCTTCTTGGTGGTCTGTGGAGAAGAGAAGACCGAAATGATCTAATTCAAAAATCCATTATCTGTACGTGACCTTTTTTCCAATGGTCACGTATAGATACAAGGATCACAAAACACAGCACACACACACACACACACACACACACACACACACACACACACACACACACACACACACACACACACACGAAGCTCTTAAACATGGGAATTATTTTGTTTGAATGACTTTCAATTTTGGAAGACTGTGCTGAGAAGTACATCATGACCTTATTTATCTGTCATTTTATTTTTCATTTTTGTTTTAAAGGACAGATGACATGTAACTACTAATCTAGCCAAAGGCAGCTGGCTTTAGACAGTTATAGGAGTGGAGTTATTATTTCCTGACGGAGAATATTGGTAATATTCAGCTAATATGTGCCTGGTGCAGTCAGTGGTAAAGCATGCAGGCTCTAGTCTGAGCTGAGCCCCGATATCGTGCGTCTACGTCTCGTAAAGCTGAGCTGTTCAGTGATGCGTTGAGACCGTTGCTTCCTCTGAAGCCTCAGCGCTGTATGCTTTACTGTATTTAATAAAAACATTTGGATTGCAAAGGTATTAGCCTTCAAAAAAGCTTCAGTGGAAACCCAAAATAGACTCCAGTTCAAATGACAGAACCAGCACTGACAGCTGATGCTCCTCTGACACAAGTTTTTTATATTTATGGAATAGTTAGAAGTTTTGGGAAATATGCTTTTATACATATATGCTTACGCCGACAGACTCAACAAACTGATCCGCAAGGCAAGTGACGTTGTGGGGGTGGAGCTGGACTCACACACACACACACACACACACACACACACACACACACACACAC
>NC_045743.1:17572804-17576369 GCF_008692095.1 Etheostoma spectabile | reverse complement strand
TTCCCACTTTCACTCACTTTTACTGATATCAAATGTCTTTTAATTCCCCAAAATAACATGATTGATTCAACGCTCTTGCCAAGTACAAATCTCTACTTTCATTAATTTTGGGGCGTTTATTCAATTATAGCATTGAGAAAACAAATTGAAGTGTTTTTGAAATAGTATTGAGTAAAAGTTGACATATTCCAGTCTGTGATTATCATCACATCCATTCCTTTAATTTTAGTCTCAATAATTCCTAATTTCTGCTTTTCTAACTCAAACATTAGGTAGAATTTCCTGAGGTTTATTGACCAAATTTAAAATTTGTTTTTAGATTTTTGGATTTCCCCTTTTGTTCCCTGTTTGTTGAACTGTGCAAATAAAGGCTTTTTTTTAAGCTCCCTCCTGCCTGCTACTCTTGGCTTTGGGTCTACTTCCTTCCACATCACATATCTCGGAGTCCTCTGGTTCTGGTTCTTACCGGACCCTACAGCCGGCCGGGGTTCAGCAGCCAGATTTCAAAGTGTTTACAAGCCTATTGCCAAATTTTGTAATATAATAAACACTGTACAACTTCTGTAACTATTTCAGCTCTTGTCCACCTATCCGTGCTTCTGGACACATAAAAACACACTTAAATATCGCAATAATACCGAAAACCGTGATAATTTTGGTCACTAAATCCGTGGGGTTAACTCGCTAGTTTGGACTTGGACTTGGACTTGTCTCGGTCCGGCACTGGTCTGGCCCAATATGTTTTGGTCTGGACCGAGTCAGGTGTGTTATTATGTTGATATTGGAGGGAAAGTGAAACTTAAAATGATTGTCTTGATACTGTCATGTATAAGACCTTTTTTCTGTCCTGGACTCGGTCTTGACTCGGACTTGAACCTCTTTGGACTCGGTCTTGACTCAAACTCAAACCTCTTTGGACTCGGTCTTGACTCGGACTTAAACCTCTTTGGACTCGGTCTTGACTCTGACTCGGACCTCTTTGGACTCTGTCTTGACTTGGACTCAAACCTTTTTGGACTCTGTCTTGACTAGGACTCAAACCTTTTTGGACTCGGTCTTGACTCAGATTCGACCCATTTTAGACTCGGTCTTAACTTGGACTCAAACCTCTTTGGACTCGGTCTTGACTCTGACTTAAACCTCTTTGGACTCGGTCTTGACTCGGACTCGGACCTCTTTGGACTCGGTCTTGACTCGGACTCGGACCTCTTTGGACTCGGTCTTGACTTGGACTCAAACCTATTTGGACTCGGTCTTGACTTGGACTTGAACCTCTTTGGACTTGGTCTTGATTTGGACTCAAACCTTTTTGGACTCTGTCTTGACTTGGACTCAAACCTTTTTGGACTCGGTCTTGACTTGGACTCGACTAGTCCTGGTCTTGCACTTGTTTTGGACTTGACAAAGGTGGTCTTGACTACAGCCCTGATATATGATATACCAACATTGTCTAGTTCTATTATCTAGCTGTCTGTCGATCTAAAGACTGGCCTTTTTTTAAATATTCGCTGCACAGTGGTGCAGAGAATTAAGAATATCTTCCTAAAAGCAAGACGAGTACTCAGATTACTCTGCTAGACAGGTGTCAAACATGACATCATCCCAGAGAATGGTTAGATTTAGAAACACAATCAGATTTTTGAGGTACTTATATAATACCTATGTCCATTTTCTGAGAATCAATCACTAATCCGGCATCAGGTCAAAGCTGTGCAGAGCAGTCGAACTGGGATTATAATCAAACATGGCAATTTAATAGGAAAAGCCTGGAGTGAGTCCAGAGGCTACTGCCCCCCGCCCCCCCCCCCCCCCCCCCCCCCCCCCCCGAGGTCATGTTGTGGTCTGTGCTGCTTGTAGTGGTAGACCCAGTCCTCGTCCCCTCTGCTTTAAGTGGGAGGGTTGCAGCGTCCGCCACGCCAGGGTCAGACAATGTCTTGCAAAACAGGGAACACTTACATAACAACTCAGCAGCTACACACACACTTATTTTAGTTTCTGTAACAGAGTGAGCTTCTGCTTGTTTATGGAAATGGCCGCTCCCTGATCAGGCTACACGACTGGGTATGAGACCATGAGCACACGTGAGCGGGATTTACGTAGTCCTGCATCTGTGATGAAGGTTTTATTCCGTCATAAATCCCTGTATGCGGTGTGTGTGGGTGTGTGTGTGGGTGGGTTGTTTGGTGTGTGTGGACGGGTGGTTTGGGTGTGTGGGCGTGTGTGTGTGTGTGTGTTGGGTGGGTGTGGGTTTGGGTGTGTGTGGTGTGTGGATGGGGTTGGTGGTTGGGTGTGTGTGTGGGTGGGTGGTTGGGTTGGTGTGTGTGGGTGGTTTGGGTGTTTGTGGCGGGTGTGGTGGGGTGTGTGTGTTTGAGTGGGTGGTGTGGTGTGTGGGTGTGTGTGGATGGGTGGTTTGGGTGTGTGGGTGTGTGGATGGGTGGTTTGGGGTGGTTGGGTGTGGTTGGGTGGGTTGTTTGGTGTGTTGGGACGGGTGGTTTGGGTGTGTGGGTGGTGGTGGGTGTGGGTTGTGTGTGTTGGTGTGTGGTGTGTGTGTGTTGTGGATGGGTGGTTTGGGTGTGGGGGTGGGTGTGGGTGGGTTGGTTTGTGGGTTGTGGGTGTGTGTGTGGGTGTGTTGTTTGGGGTGGTGTGGAGGGTGTGTGGGGGTGTGGTGTGTTTGGGTGGTGGTGTGTGGTGTGTGTGTGTGTGTTTGTTGGTGTGTGTTGGATAGGTGGTTTGGGTGTGTGGTGTGTATGGGTGGTTTGGGTGTGTGTGTGGGTGAGAGATTGGTGTGTGTGTGGTGGTGTGTGTGTAGGTAGGTGGTTGTGTTGTGTGGTGTGGTTGTGGGATGGGTGGTTGTGTGTGTGTGTGTGGGTGTGGTGTGGTGTGGGTGGGTGGTGTTGGGTGTGTGGGTGGGTGTGTGGGTGGTTTGGGTGTGTGGGTGGTGTGTGTGTGTGGATGGGTGGTTGGGTGTGTGTGTGTGTGTGTGTGTGTGTGATGGGGGGTTTGGGTGGTGTGTGTTGTATGTGTGTGTGTGTGTGTGTGTGTGTGGTGTGTGGATGGGGGTGTTGTGTGTGTGTGTGGGTGGGGGGTGGGTGGATGGGGAGATTTGTGTTGTGTGTGGGTGTGTGTGGGTGTGTGGGGGGTTTGGGTGTGTGTGTGTGGTGTGTGGGTGTGTGTGTGTGTGTGTGTGGGTGTTTGGGTGGGTGTGTGGGTTTGTGTGTGTGTGTGTGTGGGTTGGGTGTTGTGTGTGTGGTGTGTGGGATGGGTTGGTTGTGTGTGTGTGGGTGATGGTGGTTTGGGTGGTTGTGTGAGTGTGTGTGTGGATGTGGTGTGGTTGTGTGTGGTGTGTGGGATGGGTGTTTGTAGTGTAGTCAAGACCGAGTCCAAAGAGGTTTAAGTCCGAGTCAAGACCGAGTCCAAAGAGGTTTGAGTTTGAGTCAAGACCGAGTCCAAAGAGGTTCAAGTCCGAGTCAAGACCGAGTCCAGGACAGAAAAAAGGTCTTATACATGACAGTATCAAGACAATCATTTTAAGTTTCACTTTCCCTCCAATATTATTATCAACATA
>NC_045743.1:17571349-17572794 GCF_008692095.1 Etheostoma spectabile | reverse complement strand
CTGGACTCGGTCCAGACCAAAAGCCATATTGGGCCAGACCAGTGGCCGAGACCGAGACAAGTCCAAGTCCAAGTCCAAATACTAGCGAGTTAACCCCACGGATTTAGTGACCAAAATTATCACGGTTTTCGGTATTATTGCGATATTTAAGTGTGTTTTTATGTGTCCAGAAAGCACGGATAGGTGGACAAGAGCTGAAATAGTTACAGAAAGTGTAACAGTGTTTATTATATTACAAAATTATAGGCAATAGGCTTGTAAAAACATTTGAAATCTGGCTGCTGAACCCCCGGCCGGCTGTAGGGGGTCCGGTAAGAACCAGAACCAGAGGACTCCGAGATATGTGATGTGGAAGGAAGTAGGACCCAAAAGCAGAGGAGTAGCAGGCAGGAGGGAGCTTAAAAAAAAAGCCTTTATTTGCACAGTTCAACAAACAGGGAACAAAAGGGGAAATCCAAAAATCTAAAAACAAATTTTAAATTTATGGTCAATAAACCTCAGGAAATTCTACCTAATGTTTGAGTTAGAAAAGCAGAAATTAGGAATTATTGAGACTATTAAAGGATGGATGTTGTGATAATACAGACTGGAATATGTCAACTTTTACTCATACTATTTCAAAAACACTTCAATTTGTTTTTCAAATGCATAAATGAATAAGACCGCAAAATTAATGAAAGTAGAGATTTGGCAAAGAGCGTTGGAATCAATCATGTTATTTTGGGGAATTAAAAAGAACATTGATATCAGGTAAAAAGTCGAGTGGGTCTGTGCAGGAACAATCACTAATAAGAATGATGATAAAGTAAGTTATCCTGAGTAAGAGCCTATTAAAACTTGCATGGGGGTCACATGAGATCCACACATCCTCCAGAAAACGTCTGATCAGGTGAAGTTACTTTAGTGGGAGGACAAGACTGTAGGGAGGGACTTTAAATAAGTCACATGTCCAAAAAGGACAGCCCCATCGTGTTTTCCTCCGCAGTCGCACACATCAAACATCTCTACTTCTTCTTCTTCTTCTTCTTCTAAAGTCAACCGCAGGTTAATTACAGGACGACAGGAGAGCTTATGATGGAGTCTCAGTGACCCTTCACACGGCTTTAATCTGCCACTTTGATCATGGGGACTGAGGTGGTGTGTGTGTGTGCATGTGTGTGTGTGTGTGTGTGCGTGTGTCTCTCTGTGTGTGAGTGTGTGTGCGTGTGTCTCTGTGTGTGCGTGTGTGTCTCTGTCTGTGTCTCTGTCTGTGTGTGTCTCTTTATGTGCACGTGTGTCTCTGTCTCTGTGTGCGCGTGTGTGTGTCTCTGTGTGTGTGTGTGTGTGTGCGTGTCTCTCCGTGTATGTGCGTGTCTCTGTGTGTGTGCGTGTGTGTGTGTGGGGGGGGGGGTGTCACTGTATAAATAATATTAATGTACATTTCTCACAGCTATGCATCAAACATT
>NC_045743.1:17569639-17571339 GCF_008692095.1 Etheostoma spectabile | reverse complement strand
ACAAAACAAGTACAAGTAAAATAACCATAAATAAAAAATGTCTCTCATACTTCAGGCAGTACTTTGATTCCACTTTTTTTTTGGATTAAATGGTGAATGGGTCAACGAGGATGTCTGCATCTTCGTCCCCACGTCCTTTAATTCAGGGGTGTCATCACAGACTGGATTCCCTTCATCTTCCTCTCCCACTCTACTCTATCATGATGTTATCTACCCATCAACTCACTAACTTCACATGTTTCCACATCTGCAACGGACATCATAGGTTCTGCGCTCAATGTGGACGTGCTGTCAGAGCCCAGCACCCACAGGATCCCCTTGTCAAATTCTGTCAAGTGAGGACATTTGTGAAATTTTGTGATGATCCACAGGGACAAAAATTCAGCAAAACTATTTCTGCTTGTTCCAGTTGAGCTCAGATTACAAATTTGTTTATCACCTTTTTTGAGAAAGCTGTGCAGTTTTTTGCAGATTTCAGCCGAACCGCTTAAAAGCAGATCAGTTGGCCAAAGCAAATTCTGCACTGCAAGATCTCAAATGGGAATCCAGCAAAGAGCAGGCCCACGTGACCGATTATAGCACCCAATCTTAATAATAACCAGAACATTATTTCATTATAGATGAATGCCAGCGCGTGAATGATAACCGTTCATAGGAATGTAAACACAGACCACTTTCTGCACTGGCTCATCTTCATCAGAGACGTGAAGGTAACCCCGCGCTTACAGCAAAGCACGTTACATAACACTTTGTCTCCAACTTTAATCATTTCAAATCAACGTGTGCGTGCGCTGGCGAGGCCGCGCGCAGCTCATGACCGAGGCTGCAGGCCATATAGGGACCGCACTGGCGGAATGTGCAGCTGTCATGGCTCGCTATTGGATTACTGTGGGAATTCCCTACGTCATTTTTCATTTCATGCATCTCTTTGCACAAGACGCATGCATGAAGCATGAAACCAAAATCGATCGATTATCACCGATGTGCAAAACCCAAAACAGCAGCAGCGGCAGCAGGACACGCGATACGCATAAATAAGACGACGCTGCGGTTGTTTAATGACACATTCAGCTGCTTAGAGCATCATCATCATCATCATCACCACCATCATCACCATCACTGCTGTAATACATAAACACCCATGCGGGCACACTGGGTGGCAGAGCTTACCTTTGGCGCAGAGGTGCGGGTAGAAGACAGCGGTGTGCGGAGGAGGACAGCGCCGCCACCAACACCTGCTCAGCGGTTCCTGCGCGGGGATATCACGGTTTAGGTCGTTATCCCTGCAGTCCAAATGAGACAGGACGGGCGGGGTGCCGCCTTAGGGCCCCCCCCCTACCCCTCCCCGCCCTCTCAGATCCCGAGCCTCGGCAGTTTTGGGCTCGCAGTCACGTATCGAGGCGGTATATCCCTCTGAAAAGCTGCGTCGCTGCAGAGACACCTCGGCCCTCTCCGGAGGTGTGTGCGCAGAAACTCCACCGGCACCTCCCTGCAGCCTGTCCGCGCAGGAGGCTCCTGCTGCGGGCGGGGGTGGCGGGCTTCTGCCGTGCAGCTCCTTGTTATTCTCTATCTCATCCCTGGTCTCCCTCTCTGCATCGGTGCTGCAGTCAGAGCCGACGTCCTCCCACCGCCAGCCCCGGTGGATGCACAAACCGGACTGGGCAGAGCATGTAACCGCTGGCAGTAGGCTGGCTGCCTAC
>NC_045743.1:17565178-17569629 GCF_008692095.1 Etheostoma spectabile | reverse complement strand
CCCCAAAATAAAAATATAAGAAATAGTTTCCTACCGGAGGATGGCGTAATGTTCGGTTATTTGCAGTGGAGTGGGGGGGCGCGGAGGGTTTTATTCAGTAAAGAGTCGTGCCTGAGATGTAGTTTTTGTTTGCTGATGGGCTAATATTAGCCTACACACACTGCATATTGATGAGGGACAATGCCAGAGTGGGAGGGGACTCGAGACATGTCCCTGAAAGACACAGAGACAGAGAGAGAGAGAGAGAGAGAGAGAGAGAGACTCAACCTGTAGAATAATTAGTCTAAATTGCACAGATACAGCTAACGTAAAGTGTATTTATTCACGTAGCCCTCTAACGTTATGCAAGTTGAGTTAACGTTACATTTCAGTTATAAATAGTGTATTCTGAACTACAGTAGGCTACATTCATTTTAGAGCTAAAGTTTTAATGCCCTCCACCTAGTCCTGGGTCTTCCCCGAGGCCTCCTCCCAGCTGGACGTCCCTCCACACACTTAGTCCTGGTCTTCCCCGAGGCCTCCTCCCAGCTGGACAGTCCGCCTCCACCTAGTCCTGGTCCTTCCCGAGGCCTCCTCCCAGCCACTCCCTAGCCACCTAGTCCTGGGTTTCCCCGAGGCCTCCTCCCAGCCGGACGTCCCTCCCACCTAGTCCTGGGTCTTCCCCGAGGCCTCCTCCAGCCGGACGTCCCTCCACCTAGTCCTGGGTCTTCCCCGAGGCCTCCTCCCAGCCGGACGTCCCTCCACCTAGTCCTGGGTTCTTCCCCTCCGCGGCCTCCTCCCAGCCGGACGTCCTCTCCACCTAGTCCTGGGTCTTCCCCGAGGCCTCCTCCCAGCCGGACGTCCCTCCACCTAGTCTCTGGGTTTCTTTCCCATTAATCCCTTCTCCCGAGGCCTCCTCCCAGCCGACGTCCCCTCCACCTATCCTGGGTCTTCTCCGAGGCCCGTACCTCTCCAGCGCGGGACGTCCCTCCCCTAGTCCTGGGTCTCCCCCCGAGCCTCCTCCCACCCCAGCCGGACTCCCTCCACCTAGTCCTGGGTCTTCCCTCCCAGAGGCCACTCCTCATCCCAGCCGACGTCCCTCCACTCGTCCTGGGTCTTCCCCGAGGCTCCCTCCAGCCGCCGGACGTCTCCTCCACCTAGTCCTGGGTCTTACCCGCGAGGCCTCCTCCACAGCCGGACGTCCCTCCACCTAGTCCTGGGTCTTCCCCGAGGCCTCCTCCCAGCCGGACGTCCCTCCACCTAGTCCTGGGTCTTCCCCGAGGCCTCCTCCCAGCCGGACGTCCCTCCACCTAGTCCTGGGTCTTCCCCGAGGCCTCCTCCCAGCCGGACGTCCCTCCACCTAGTCCTGGGTCTTCCCCGAGGCCTCCTCCCAGCCGGACGTCCCTCCACCTAGTCCTGGGTCTTCCCCGAGGCCTCCTCCCAGCCGGACGTCCCTCCACCTAGTCCTGGGTCTTCCCCGAGGCCTCCTCCCAGCCGGACGTCCCTCCACCTAGTCCTGGGTCTTCCCCGAGGCCTCCTCCCAGCCGGACGTCCCTCCACCTAGTCCTGGGTCTTCCCCGAGGCCTCCTCCCAGCCGGACGTCCCTCCACCTAGTCCTGGGTCTTCCCACGCGAGGCCTCCTCCCAGCCGGACGTCTCTACCATAGTCCTGGTTCTTCCCCGAGGCCTCCTCCCAGCCGGACGTCCCTCACCTAGTCCTGGGTCTTCCGCAGCGCGGTCCTCCCAGCCGGACGCCCTCCACCTAGTCCTGGGTCTTCCCCGAGGCCTCCCTCAGCCGGACGTCCCTCCACCTAGTCCTGGGTCTTCCCGAGGCCTCCTCCCAGCTGGACGTCCCTCCACCTATTCCTGGTTCTTCCTCCGCAGGCCTCGCTCCTCCCGCTGGACGTCCCTCCACCTAGTCCTGGGTCTTCCCCGAGGCCTCCTCCCGCTGGACGTCCCTCCACCTAGTCCGGGTCTTCCCCGGGCCTCCTCCCAGCTGACGTCCCTCCACCTAGTCCTGGGTCTTCCCCGAGGCTCCTCCTCAGCTGGACCGTCCCTCCACCTATCCTGGTCTTCCCCGAGGCTCCTCCCAGCTGGACGTCCCTCCACCTAGTCCTGGGTCTTCCCCGAGCCCTCCTCCCAGCTGGACGTCCCTCCACCTAGTCCTGGTCTTCCCCGAGGCCTCCTCCACTGGACGTCCCTCCACCTAGTCCTGGGTCTTCGTAGATTCCCTCATAGGCGCTTCTCCGAGCCAGCATGAACTGTCGCCTCCACCTAGTGCCTGGGTGCCTTCCCGCGAGGCTGCTCCCAGCTGACGTTCCCTTTCCATCCCTATCCTTGGGTCTTTCCCCAGAGGCCTCCTCCCAGCCCCCCCTCCTTTCGTCCCCTAATATGTGTTGTGGTTCGGTGTTTTTGTCCTATTTTATTGTGGTAGTCTGCTTTCCTGTGTTCGTTTCTTAGCCTGGTTCTGTCATATCTTGTGTTTTTTGTGAGGTATTTTTGTTCTGGTCTTGTACATGTTCCTGTTTCCTGTTTTATTTTGAAGTCTGGCCTCTGTCTCGTCTGCTATTTAGTTCTACTTCCTGCTCCCGTGGTTGGTTACCTGATGTTTTCCCATTTCGACCGCTTGTACCCTGGATCTCGTTCTTTCGGTCATGACCCAAAATACAAATAAGACAGCTTTCACTACTGGATTTTGATTTGGGGTAACGGTCTACTGCGAGCCCGTTAGGGTTCCCAGCTCAGAAATCTGAGGTCAAGGGGACTGTTTCCAACTTTGGAAAATCCAACTTCCGAGTACAAATAGAACAATTAAGCTTCATGAAGCATGGTTTTTATTTTCAGGCCCACTAGATGGCGGTCTTGGTTTAAAGAAACCGGCTCGAGGAACGGCGTTTCGTCGTGCTGTCTACGGCGCTAGAACAGTGGCAGTAACCTGTGGCATTGAAAATCAAATGTTGGCATTGAAACAACAAATAACAGCACTGAAAACTGTTGAACTGATATATAAAATACAAACAAACATCAAAAAGTAATAATCTCAGAATCCTATATTATTTCACTTTGACATTTGTTTGCATCTTGATGGTTTTTCAATGTCAATCTACATTTCTTTCGTGCTTTCAACCCTTTGTTGAAGAATATAAGCGTCAAATAGAGTAGAGTCACGTTGCTGTAGCAGCACTCTTATTCTACTTAAAACCTTCATTTCATACTCATAACACAGCTTTATTATAATAAAAAACGATTAATTATTTTTCTTTTGTTTTATTGCAACAACAATAGTGCCAAAAAATTGCACAGCTCGCCCATTTACAATGACATCAGATAAAAATGTGAGAAATATAAAAACATCAAAGCAATCGATTTTGACACAGTAATGCTTAAACCTGAGGAGAAATACTCGTCCACACCAGAGCCTCACCACGAAATACAAGTTAGAGAAAAGAAGTTCTGCAGAACAAGGACCAGTTTTAACCCTCATGTTGTCCTCATGTTGTCCTATATCAATGTTCTTTTTAATCATCCAAAATAACATGATTGATTCCACCCAACGCTCTTTGGCAAGTACAAAATCTCTACTTTCATTAATTTTGGGTCTTTTTCAATTGTATTGCATTTGAAAAACAAATGGAAGTGTTTTTGAAATAGTATTGAGTAAAAGTTGACATATTCCAGTCTGTGATTATCATCAACATCCATTCCTTTAATTTTAGTCTCAATAATTCCTAATTTCTGATTTTCTAACTCAAACATTAGGTATAATTTCCTATAAATGAGGTCCATTGACCATAAATTCCAAATATAACTGTAAAATTAAAATTAATAAGTTAGTGTTAAGTAGTGTTGAACATTGAAAAAACCGTCAAAAGTGTTGAAAAAAGGGACAAATGTAAGAAAAAAATTTAAAAACATTGACAAAGTGTTGATTTTCAATTTTGACGGGAAGACAACACGGGGGTTAAAGTCACTCTGGGGCAGAAGCAGAATGAAGAAAACTGATAGCGTTACCAAGGTTACCAGACTTGAAAGCACTTATAAACAGCAGTAACATTTAATAGGATTTCCACTTCTGTACCAGATGAACCAGAATATTTTCAGCCATCTCTCAAGGAGACATGTATGTTTCCTGTTATGTCGTTAGAAGTTCATCGGAGCGTGTTCATCACATGCCGATTCCTTACGGGAACACACTTCTTAAAAGTGCAAACTGGTTTCTAAAAAGGGGAATTTGGTCTGAATGAGCAACTCGTTTTTTTTGGAAAGTTGAGCTGAGAGCCGGTTCTCTGTATTCACCCTAACCCTCGGACGGTATTCAGGTCAAATTGACCCATTTCAACTTTTTTACAAGAAGAAAAATTGAAAAAGTGACATTTTTTTCTACCTGAAATCAGCGGTTTTATCTGCTTTCATGTGATAAACATGTATTCCTGACTCAATTCAGAATATTATTCTAGATATGACCACTTATGT
>NC_045743.1:17565092-17565168 GCF_008692095.1 Etheostoma spectabile | reverse complement strand
GTGGATTTTTAACATGAATTATAACCTTTTGACAAATAACTAACCCCACTTCCATTTTTAATAGTGTGCTAGTAGA
>NC_045743.1:17564297-17565082 GCF_008692095.1 Etheostoma spectabile | reverse complement strand
TTCCCTAAACATATATGTTATCTCAGCTGTTAGAAATTGAGATAATTTAACAATATTTGTTAATAGATTAGGAAGTAAAATTTTATTTCAGAATTGTTTTTTAAACCCCAAATAGGTCACGGGGGATACGAGAGGGTCCCAAAGGTGAAGACCACACCAGGGTTAAAGGTGCTGTAGGGAGGATTGAGAAGAT
Organism: Etheostoma spectabile; assembly: GCF_008692095.1. Taxonomy (NCBI): domain Eukaryota; kingdom Metazoa; phylum Chordata; class Actinopteri; order Perciformes; family Percidae; genus Etheostoma; species Etheostoma spectabile. The sequence goes on along the minus strand of NC_045743.1, from coordinate 17,564,889 downwards.
CCAGGATTTAGCCAAACAATTTGAACATTGACAACTTCTCAGTCCCTCCCCCTTTTCTTCTAAAGCCCAAACGGTCTCTTAAGCCCCTCCCCCCAGAAGGGAGAATGAACGCATATGCATGAGCAGTGATTGACACGCAGTTAGAGCCCCCCCCCACCCCGGCCCTGATTGGTGCATCTGAACAGGGAGCGGAGGATTTTTGCAAATTCCACGACAGGCTGTAGGTGTTTCCAGCTTTGTGTAGTTCTACTAGAACGTAGGGTCAGTTTCAGCAACTATGACAGAAAGTTAAGCTTTATTAGTCTCACCTACTGCACTTTTAACCCTCATGTTGTCCTCGGGTCAAATTTGACCCGGTTTAAGTTAAGTTGTAAAAAAATGGGCCGTCGAAATAAGCGCTGAAAATCTCAACTATAAAAATGTCAAAAAGGCATTTACAACACTAAAAGAGTGACACAAATGTTGGAAAAGTGACCAAAACGGGAGTTTTTTCATGGTTGACGGGAAGACAACACAAGGGTTAACAGCTGCACAGCATAGATAGATAATAGATAATTTGTTTATTAGTCCCCAATGGGGAAATTACTGCACT
>NC_045743.1:17563710-17564287 GCF_008692095.1 Etheostoma spectabile | reverse complement strand
GTACACACTTTTTGTTAGTACTCACACACAGGCCTGAAATACACACACATATATGACATCTGAAAAGTGGAGCATTTGATAGATCTGTCTTAGTGTGGTTTGGTTTAAATGCTAAAAAGTAAAAGTAAAAAGAAAAGTAAGCTCACACAAAGAAGGCAGAAAGGTCTATTTGTCGTCAGTCTGTTGGATAGTTGATGTTTTTTTGATGATACAGTGCCATACGCCGCATTAATGTACATTTGTCAAGATAATAAAATAACAAGATACCAATAAATGGTCTGAGGCGTCACCTTCTGGACCATTTCCACAAAACAAATCCATCTTTTCATACATCGAGAAGCATTTTAATAGAAATAATATAGAATATAAATCTACATAAACAAATGTTTTCACTTGTTGTAAAAAGATCCTTTGTCTGAATTCAAACTATGTTAAAATAAACGATTAATTAACACATAGACACCCCAGCAACACCACAGTTTGTTTAGCCGGTCTTGTAAGTGTTGATGTAGAAATTGAGTCCAATTTTAAAGATTTCAACCTAATCGTGGACGTATTCAAGGAGCGGAGTTTCTGT
>NC_045743.1:17563523-17563700 GCF_008692095.1 Etheostoma spectabile | reverse complement strand
CACTCTAAAATCTAAAATGTGACATATTTCCATTTTAGACCAGATGGAAAACACAAAAAAATCCCTAATTTTATACGCATATTCTTGTAAATGTTGATGTAGAGTTTGATTCCCAGTATTTTTGAGTCCAACTTTAAAGTTTTCAACCTAATCGTGGACGTATTCAAGGAGCGGAGT
>NC_045743.1:17563060-17563513 GCF_008692095.1 Etheostoma spectabile | reverse complement strand
CCCACTCTAAAATCTAAAATGTGACATATTTCCATTTTAGATTTGATGGAAAACACACAAAAATCCCTAATTTTAGACGCCTAATCTTCCAAATCATCATCTTATCTGAGGTAATGTCCCTTTTTCCCCCTCCCATGTGATGATTTTCCATTTAGGAAAGTGTAAATCTGAAACTACAACATGATCACAGTGAACACCAATATAAATGACATTAATATTTATAGAAAACACAGCTCTCATGTCTACTAAGTTACTCTACAAAAGTAGTTTATGCCATAAATTCACAACAAGGCCGACGATGTGCATCTCAAAGCACTAAAACTGCACCAAACAGACAAATTATTATCTATTGTGTCAATGTGTAGTATCTTTGTGTTTTATTTCTTCCCTAAAGGTCTGTATTACATGTGTATTTATCAACGGGATTTGAAGAGTTTTATCTGTTTTACTACT
>NC_045743.1:17562725-17563050 GCF_008692095.1 Etheostoma spectabile | reverse complement strand
GTATTGTTGACTGTAATCTTCTTATTGTTGTTGTTGTTTTTTAGGGAGACAATGAAAAACCGCCTTTTGGCTGATTCTGGTGCATTTACAGCAATGTTGATTAATGTACACTGTCTAATTAATTAACAAATAAATAAATCAGATAACTCACATCTATAGTACTTATTTAAAGATGTTCAGTGCTGGTACGTTCACATTGGGAACCACAGCGGTGTCTGTGCAGAGCACGCCGGCGTCTGATTGGTTGCTTGCTTGAGGGGCAAGAGTCATTGGTCCCTAATGACGTCATCTTTAGTATCAGCCAGGGCTGTAGTCAAGACCACCT
>NC_045743.1:17562556-17562715 GCF_008692095.1 Etheostoma spectabile | reverse complement strand
CAAGACAAGTCCAAGACCAGGACTAATCGAGTCCAAGACAAGACAGAGTCCAAAGAGGTTTGAGTTGAAGACAAGACAGAGTCCAAAAAGGTTAGAGTCTGAGTCAAGACCAAGTCCAAAGAGGTTTGAGTCCAAGTCAAGACCGAGTCCAAAGAGGTT
>NC_045743.1:17562336-17562540 GCF_008692095.1 Etheostoma spectabile | reverse complement strand
CCGAGTCCAAAGAGGTTTGAGTCCAAGTCAAGACCGAGTCCAAAGAGGTTTGAGTCGAAGACAAGACAGAGTCCAAAAAGGTTAGAGTCTGAGTCAAGACCCAGTCCAAAGAAGTTTGAGTCCAAGACAAGACAGAGTCCAAAAAGGTTCGAGTCAAGACCGAGTCCAGGACAGAATAAAGGTCTTATGCATGACAGTATCAAG
>NC_045743.1:17562215-17562315 GCF_008692095.1 Etheostoma spectabile | reverse complement strand
TTCCCTCCAATATTATTATCAACATAATAAAGACACCTGGACTCGGTCCAGACCAAAATCCCAAAAGCCATATTGGGCAAGACCAGTGGCCGAGACCGAG
>NC_045743.1:17561149-17562205 GCF_008692095.1 Etheostoma spectabile | reverse complement strand
CTGAGTCCAAATACTAGCGAGTCCGAGACAAGTCCAAGACCATAGAACAACGGTCTTGAATCCGGACTCGAGTACCACAGCCCTGGTCTCAGTCATAATAAAGTCTCGCTAGTCTAAAAACCCTAGTAGGCTCAGTGTTGGAGACATGGTTTTGTGAGTAAACACATTCCCACAGAACCAGTGAAGTCCACCTCCAATCACCGTAGACCTTTTATCGTTAAACCACGACCCCGCTGACGAGGACTGAAGGGTTTTAACGGACAGGCAGGTGTGCAACAGATGCTCTGCTGCATACGAGGGACAGCAGAGAAGGCACAGCAGCTGCTTCACTGACACGGGGGGGGACACAGCAGGAGGACGTGAAGACAGACAATAAGACACCAGGTTCAACACAAAGAGGCATTAAGTCCCAAAGGTGTTGGTGCAGGTGCAGCTGTGGGAGACCAGACCCGTCCCCTGGCATGTGACCCCCATACTGTAAACCACTAGTCTTTATTATTCGGCCTTCATATATATTTGAAGTATTTCTACATTGGAAGTTTTTCTGAATCCCACTGACGTAGTTATGGCTCAGTGAACGCAACAGTTAACCGGCTTTAAAAAACTTAATTGGCTTCCAAAACTTTAAAAAAAGCCAAAAAAGCCAAAACGTTTCAAAAGGAGACAGACCAGCAGCTCTGGATCTGTTTTAGATGAAAAGTTTTTTAATACAAAACTAAAAATTAAGACAAAAAGGTGATGTATCCTTGGTCATTATTCACCTGTACGCCTTCTATTGGGCTAGTTATCGCTGAATAATAATAATAATAATAATAATAATAATTATAATAAACAGTAACCAAAGAATATAAGACACTTCTCTTATTAACCCCGATACTACAGCAGCGTAAAGCAGACAATCAACGTTTTCTGTTAAAGGTCTCATGGCATGAAAATGTCCCTTTATGAGGTTTCTTAACATTAATATGAGTCCCCCCCAGCCCGCCTATGGCCCCCCAGTGGCTAGACATGGTGATAGGTGCAAACCGAGCCCTGGGTATCCTGCTCTGCCTTTGA
>NC_045743.1:17559478-17561139 GCF_008692095.1 Etheostoma spectabile | reverse complement strand
GCTCAGATGGGCCCATCTGGAATCTTCCCCTTATGAGGTCATAAGGGGGAAGGTTACCTCCCCTTTCTCTGCTTAAGGCCTGTATTAGGGGACCACTAAGGTCTATATAAAGAGACTTCAGATCCAGTATTAGGGACCACTAAGGTCTATATGAAAGAGACTTCAGATCCAGTATTAGGGACCACTAAGGTCTATATAAAGAGACTTCAGATCCAGTATTAGGGACCACTAAGGTCTATATGAAAGAGACTTCAGACCAGTATTAGGGGCCAATAAGGTCTATATAAAGAGAATTCAGATCCAGTATTAGGGGACACATAAGGTCTATATAAAAGAGACTTCAGAGTCCAGTATAGGGACACTAAGGTCTATATAAAGAGACTTCAGAACAGGATTAGGGGACCACTAAGGTCTATATAAAGAGACTTCAGATACAGTATTAGGGACCACTAAGGTCTATATAAAGAGACTTCAGATACAGTATTAGGGACCACTAAGGTCTATTAAAAGAGACTTCAGATACAGTATTAGGGGACCACTAAGGTTATATAAAGAGACTTCAGATAAGCATATTGGGGACCACTAAGGTCTAATAAAAGAGACTTCAGATACAGTATTAGGGACACTAAGGGCTATATAAAAGAGACTTCAGATACAGTATTAGGGACCACTAAGGTCTATATAAAGAGACTTCAGATACAGTATTAGGGACCACTAAGGTTATATAAAAGAGACCAGTACAGTATTAGGGACACTAAGTCTATATAAAGAGACTTCAGTACAGTATTAGGGACCACTAAGGTCTATATAAAGAGACTCAGATACAGTATTAGGGACCACTAAGGTCTATATAAAAGCATCCAAAGAGCACCATGTCATGGGACCTTTAATATTTGAAAACCTTTCTCTTGCCAAGAAAAGCAATTTCAAAATGTGATGTCACCACATTGACTAGTCTACGGGCCAAGCGGACCCCATGTGGGCTGAGTCCTGCAGTGGCCCGGGTTCGAGTCCGACGTGTGCCCCTTTGCTGCGTGTCATCCCCCATCTCTCCCCCCCTTTCATGTCTATTAACTGTCACTATAAAGAAAGGGGAAAGTCCCCAAAAATGAACCTTTAAAAAAGATATTATCATATTAACAGGCTATAGTCGTATATCGTAGTTAACCCGGAGGATTAAGACTTTATTTTGCGGGATGGGGCTCGACCTCAAAAGCTGGATCCAGGTCTTATAATACATCCATGTCTCCCTACATCTAAGTTTCATCGACTGGAGGAACAAGTAGGAACAATCCACATTAACATTAATAAGGGAGAGTAGTATTTATGAATAGGATAAACTGGAATTGCACTGATGGAAGCAGTGCTGTTAAAATGCACATTATTCTGAATTTATCCGGAGAACAACACGGAGGGCCCTATTTTAACGATATAAGTGCACGGCGTGAGGCGCAAGTGAGTTTAGGGTGTGTTCAAATCCAATTTGGCTAGTTTGACAGCGGAGAAAAGGATCCGTAACAGGGCACATGGGTTTAACATAACAATGAACCAGAGTGTCATCTCCCATTCCCTTTAAAAGCCAGGCGCGTTTGGCACATTGCTATTCTGATGGCGGATGCTGTGCATCCCTGTGTGTGTGTGTGTGTGTGTGTGTGTGTGTG
>NC_045743.1:17556631-17559468 GCF_008692095.1 Etheostoma spectabile | reverse complement strand
GTGTGTGTGTGTGTGTGTGTAACAAGAACAGTGAGTGCTGATTTGGACTACTTTTGATTAGTTTAAGTGGAGACAAATCTTTTGCACATACTTTGCATTTAAGATCCTTCTGATGTTCCTAGTTACTTTTTTCCTTTGAGTTCTTGGTGGATTTGTTTCAAGTAGGACATTAAATCACTGTTATTTCTGGCCAAATAACTATTAGGTGCTTATTTTAATTCAGCCCCTGGATTGCGGCAAATGCAACAGTCACTGATGACTACAGTGAGTGAGTGAATGATAGAAGGAGTGACCCGAAGGCCAAGTGCCCAGCACAAAAAAAAAACAAAAAAAACTCAAGATACAGATTTATGGGCTACACTAAAATGAATGTAGCACCTTAAAAACATTGTTTGGCTCCACCGCTGACTTATGGAGAACACGGGGTGGATCACAAGTCTCTTCTTTGAACAAATAGGAGAGGAATTACTAGAGGAACTACATCCTTTTCCAGCGCAAACCTTCCTTTTGTCATCATTCTGAATCAAAAGGTGATTATGAGAGAAAGTAACATTACTTTGGATTTCTCTTCTGGTTTTGTGGCAGTGCTACGACAGTCAATCGGTAACTATAACACACAACAGGAAGTCATCGCTAAGCAGCAGGCAGTAAAGGAGTCTACAGAGTAGTGACCGCAGTGAACAATGCCACTGGAGACACTAGAAACAACAAGAAAAAGAACACACACATTGTAAGAGTAACACCCTGTTGAGAACCTCTAGTATCAGTAGCTTCACTGGTTGTGGAGTGGGTTCTCCTTGAAGGCAGAGCTATAGATATACAGAGTAAGGCAAACTCGGTTTCGGGTCCGTCCATTGGAGCCATATTTGCACCAAATGTTCCAAGGCCATTACATCCTTTCATCTTAAAACATAGTGTAATTGCCATGGAGCTCTTGGTGCTAACATTGAGCAGACAGTTCCCCAAGCTATGTATGTCTATGGCTCTGCTCCACGGCAGCTAGATGGAGAGGGTCAGGCAGCTTCAGTGAGTCCGGCTGTAATTTAGAGAAAGGCTTGTTATGGTAGAGACGTGGACTGACACCAGACAGATACCGTCAGAGCACGCAACACAAGGCCAGAGGGACGAGCGCCGCCAACAGGAAGTAGGTGACTCTGTAGAGGTGGAGTGGAGAGAAGGTCACCATGGCGATGGACAAGGGGAGAGGGAGGCAGGATGTCAGAGGCAGGAGTTTACTGGAAGAGATGAAGAAAAAAGCTGAATTCCCCTCAACTCTGACCATCAATCTGTTGGGGCATGTGTGTGTGTGTGTGTGTGCTGGTGACCATGCGCTCTTACCTGGTGCTGAGTTTTAAAGTGTTGCAGTTAATGAGCAGCATGTACACAATAATTAGAGGCACAGTGTGTGGCCAACAGGGGTCAGGATCCAACTGGGTGGCATACCTGCGGAGGATCACAACGTACACCTATTTATAGTTCCATTCACCATGTACACACCTCCACACATCCAGTGTGTAGCCGGCCTCGTAGCACACGAACACGTGAACCAGACATTAGCGAGCTCTCTTGGCCTCTTCAGTGCTCTGTGTGGAATCAGCCAATCACAGCGCTCTCACCTGTTTGAGACCAGAGCTGCAGCCTGGAGGATTGAAAGGACCTCAGGTGGTCTGGACTAACTGGATAATTGCAACGGACTCGTGTAATTGTTCGTGACAAATCAGGTACTTAACCAGAGATTGCTGTGGCCGTTCTGTTTTTGCAGATGTAGCAAGTAGCATTTTTCTAAACTTTCCACTCTTAAATATGGGGCGCACTTTCTAATAAACACAGCCTTGGGGGTCTTGCTCAAAGACACCTCAGCTGTGCAGGTGCTCGGTCTCTCACATACTCATGCAACATCTCAGTACTGTACCTCAGGTTGCGGATCCAGTGGATGAGCGAGGGTGCGATGAGCATGACGGGTAGCGTGAAAAGCGCCGAGAGGCAGAGGTGGAGCTGCAGGTCGTCCCTCACCTCCTGCAGAGCACACTCAGACAGCAGGGGGGCACCATTACATTCTTTAGACTTGGTCAGGGACTCGGCGTCCACTGTGCCGTTCTCAACTTCTCTGCGCTTCCGGGGTACCTGGAGAGATGGTGGGACACTCTTTATTTCCAGGTGGAAATCAAATTGGAATTTTAACGCTGATTCTGCATTTACCTCACTAGCAACCACTGTACTCGTAATGCTCGATTATGGAGATAACTTATATATTTTGGTCAATATTGAAATCACGATAATTTAACATGATTACTCATTGACTTTTGGAAAGATGATGCATTTATTGAAGTTAAAAAATTAGTTGAAAAAAATCTTTAACCCTCGTGTTGTCTTCCCGTTAACCATGAACGTGTCCTTCCAGGTCAAAATGGAAAAAGAACATGTTTTTGTCACTTCTTCCAGCTTTTGGCACTTTTTTTTTTTTTTTTTTTTTTTAAACCTGAGCTGGTTTATTAATAGGTTTTACACTTATTCTTGGAATTCATGGTCATCAAACCTCATTTATATCAAATTATACATAAGTTTTTAGTTAAAAGGCAGAAATTATGAATTATTTTGACTACTAGTTAAGATCAGAGGACATTGAGTGGATCTCAGATGGGTAGATGTCAAAGTTTAGTTTGATACTGTTTTAAAACCATTTAAAAAAAAAAAGAATTCAAAGGCTGTAAGATTCAATAAAACACCCAAATAATTAAATGAAAGTCATCATTAATGTCCCCTGAACAAAGTATGGAATCATCCATGTTATTTTTGGGCAATTAAGTTGAAAGAAATCCATATTTCTGATATAAAAC
>NC_045743.1:17549375-17556621 GCF_008692095.1 Etheostoma spectabile | reverse complement strand
CGGGTCAATTTGACCCGAGGACAACACAAGGGTTAAACTGTGAAATTCCCCTTATACGTTTCCTGTTTTATCTTTTTTCCCCCCATGCAGAACACATATTACACATTACTTAAAAAACAAAAATTGGAGCAACACAGTTCAACCTAGAAAATCTTACCAGATTCAACATGTGACTCAAGGAGCGCTCCGTCATCTGCAGCCTCAGTACCTGAACACGCAAATTAAAAAACAAAGCCAAATTATTAGATTAGATTAGATTAGATTCAACTTTATTGTCATTACACAGGTACAAGGCAACGAAATGCAGTTTGGGTCTAACCAGAAGCGCAATAGCAGTAAGTGCAGGATATACACTGGTTCCGTAAGTGCAGGACATGGATATGTACTGAATAAATATAGAAATGAATACTATTATAAACAGAGTTTTACAGATGGGTTTGTCCTATGAATAGATGTGTGTAGTTAGGGATAAACAGCATTCACACTGTATCTCAATTGGTTTACTCTGTAAAATAACTAGGGCGTTATCTGTGTTACCGTGCTCCGAGACTCACCCTGTAAAGGTGGAGCAGAAAGGCAGCAGAGATTGACAGCGGCCCACAGGACAGCCCCCCCACAACAGCCAGACAGAGGGTGATGAGGACCTGGCTCCGCAGCGGCACAGTGCCACAGTCTCTGGAGACAGACGGTCTGCACGGAAAAGGAGGTCTACGCTTACATTTTTATTTATGAGACGGTTAAGAATGGATGTGGAGGTACAGAGCGCCTAAAGACCATCCAGTTACAGTTTTAAATCACATAGCTAGTTGTTTAAATGTCCAACTGTACCTGTGTAGGGGCGCTAGTATCAGTGAGATCAGTCGCATGACGAGACGGAGCAGGGCGCTGCCCCAGAATGCCACAGCGGCCCCCAAGATGTACAGCAGAGGGGACAGGAGGTGGGGCCATTCCTCCACTGGTGCCACACCCTCGTGAAATGTTGCATCGGGGGTGGTCGGGGGGAGGGCGTCCATAGGGGGGAGGTAAAGGATTGACCAGAGCTCTTGAAACCAGTTACAACTGAGAGGAAGATTAATAGCAGAAAATAGATCATATGGGGTTTGAGAATATTCAGGGATTTTCATAAAATCTCCAAACTCCAGAACAACAACAACCAAAGAATAGTTAAAAGACAAGGAATTGTTATTTAGTCAAACTACTGTTCCCTAAGTCGAGAAAGAAAGATCATGCTTGAATTCCACAGCCCACCTGAGTAATAGGTGCAGAATATAGACGAGCAGGTTGACTTTATGAGGCTGCAGGCCTTTGGCCACCACCTGGCTCATGCCTGCCGCTCGCCTCGAGTCCAGGATGGAGGACAGCTGCCCCCCACAGGCCAGGAGGAGGGTTACAGCGGTGTACACTGGCACCAGGGGCCCACAGAACCTCAGTACCTGTCAGATAAGAAAGAGCCAATCAGACCTGGGGACCTTTTTTCCCATTTGGATCACTGTTTGTTTATAAAGAGAATACAATACATTTCAAAAGAAAAAGACAAGAAAGCTGTACCTGTCCCAGCACCCTGGGTAATGACGTCCTTATTGACACCTGAGGTTAAAATCACAAGGTAAACAGCATGTATTTCACGTCATGTTATTGATGATAAAACCATGATGAGTCGTCATCAGGATGTGCAGGATGGATAACCCCAATGTCCTACTGGGCATGTCTGTGCTGGGCTCTGGTTTTGTACCTTCCTCCGCAGCACGCCATACCACACCGCGAGGGTTTTGGAAGCAGAGCGTCTTGAAGATTATATTGTCTCTACTTTACAGAACAATCACGTGTATCTACCTTCCACTCTAAGCACTCCTACACACCTTCTCTTTTCTGGTGTTGTCCTTAAATATAAAATCTATATAAGATCTGTGATGTCTTGTCTGTTGTGTTTTTCCACCTCCAAGATGACTCCCTTGCAGTGCATGGTTTTGTAGAGGAGACATTTACAATATTTGGGGGTGGGGGGGGACTGGATAGTATCGCTGTTTCACGTTCTGAAAAAAGACCTGGCGCATATCTTTAGCGGAGCGGAGAGCCGCTTCACACACGCTTTTTGTGCCGCGGCTTGTGGAATATCAAGCATTAAATGTCTGTGATTGATCGTTGGGGGGTCCGGGGCGCCTCCGGGACCTAGCGTAGACATGCCCGGTGGAAAATAGGGGGTACGGCTGAGGATCAGTACCTTATACTGACAGTTGGGGGCAGTGTGGAGCTGAAGGAGGACACCTGAGGCGTTGTCTGGACGACTCGTGTGGAGCATCCCTGAGATCTCAGTCACTGATGGCACACTGGCAGACACGTCACATCAAGTCATGACAGAAACAGTGAATATGAAATGTAATATCTGCCCAAATAAGAACAAGAACAAACAGCTTGACAGTCTGACATCGCTCCATGAGTGCATGGAGAGGGCCTGGGCTTGTGTGTGTATTTCAGGCCTGTGTGTAATGTGTGTAATAACTAACAACTGAAACCTAATTTCCCCTTGTATTGTGGGATCAATGAAGTTCGTCTCAATCTTTAGAGACAGGCGTGGCCATTACTGACCTGGCTGTGGTTAAAGAGTCCTCTCTAAACCACGGTACATTTATTCTGTACACGTTGGGCAGTCTATCTGCAGACAGACACACAGTACAAGATCATTAATTCTCTTAACATGTACACGTGTGCTTACCTTTGCATCAGACAAACTTACCTTTATGTACTTTGCAGTGGCTTGCCACATTAATTCTGAGTGCCTGGTAGACCTGGAGACACAGAGGGGTTCATTGTCTGAGAAAGCTAGCTAAAATTTCAAGTGGACAGATCACCTGATGACGCTGTTTTACAAATCTTTTATTGAGTCCGTCTTTACTTTTTCCATGTATTTGCTGGTATGCTTCTCTGAGTTTAAAACGTAAAAACACATTAGCAATGGTGAATAAAGTTAGCAGCAAAATCACTGGGATTCAGAAGATGGAACCAACTGATCTGTATAATAGACGTGTGCTTAAAGAGGCAGAATCCATCATGTCTGATAGTTTTAACCCCCTGAAAGCAGGATTTAAGATGCTGCCCTTTGGTTAATGATGCAGTCAGCCACCAACTAAACAAAAAGATAGAAACTCTCCTTCATCCCCTCTGCTATCTCTCTGCTTAACTCTGTAAAGAACAGGTGACAACCGCATATAAGGCACTTGGACTTAACCTTTTAATGTTGTATTTATTTCCCCATTTGGTCTGATCCTGTATTTGTAATTGATGTTGTCCTTGTTGTTGTCATGTGCTGTATGCCAACTTCTTGCTACTGCAGCAAAATGAATCGCCCCTCAGGGACAAATAAAGGTCTTGAACTTGAACATGTATTGATACAATAGGGACAGAGATGCTGAGTCCAGCAGGCGCCTAATACAACAAAGACAGCTACCTGGTCAAAGTTTTGGAGCTCAATGGTGTGGAGGAGTCCAGACGAGTTGACCGAAACATCGCTGACAGTCAAACCTGGAAAACCAACAGTTACTGAAACAGGAATGGGCTTTTTTCTATCCTAATTTCTAGAGAATCGGGAACAACACAACTCACCGAAGGACAGGACATGTGGTGCGGAGACAGACACGGTCTGAGATTCTTGTCTCTGCCACTCGCACTCCACCGTGAACTGGGGACCAGACAAACACTGCTATGTCAATCAACAACTAGCTAGAAAATCAAAAGCAGTCTCTGTCTGTTCTTTGGTTTGCGTTACGTGCACACTGTGTAGTTTATTGAGAGGGGACCCCCATTAACTGTTACACCGCAGAATGGCATGCTGGGTAAAGTACACTCAATAACAGATGAAGGCAGAGACAGCGGAGATGTTACATTATAGTAAATCAAGAATTTTAGGCATCAGCTATGGAACTTTGGTAAGGAATGCTTTTGTTCCAGGCAATAGCCTGGTCCCAAATAGCTAGCTGGTATTAAATGAGACGTACACTCTCGCATTGCGACGGGATGCAACTATATCACACCCTCCAATGACAAAATGTCATCACCTGGACCATAGCGTATTCAGGGATGCAGAAAGTATAATTTCTCTCTCAGGCGTTTATATTCCACAAACCCAGACTGAACATGTTGTATCCAATGGACTTTGTTATTATTATAAGATAATATAATAATCATATAAGAGATCCACGCCTCTGGAGCAACTAGGGGTTAAGTGTCTTGTTCAGGAACACATTGGTTGATGCAGTGGGAATCAAACCCAGGTCTCCCACACCAAAGGCCACCCCATTTAGCCTCATCATCATCATCATCAGGTCAAAACATTGGTTTATGACCAACTACATGTACAACTAATGGCATTCCTATTATCCTCCTCAGATGTACTTTTCTAATTGAAAGACGTTGGCAGGCTTAACCCTTGAGTTGTCTTTCCGTAAAACTGAAAATCAACACTTTTGTTGACGGTTTTAATGGATGTTTTTAACATTTTCTCACGTTTTTGTCCCTTTTTCAAACACTTTTGATGCTTTTTTTCAATGTTTGTAATTTTCTTTGACGTTTAACACTACATAACACTAACTTTTTAACTTTATTTTAACAGTTATTTTTGAGATTTTATGTTCAATAACCCTCATTTACAGGAAATTATCCCTAATGTTTGAGTTAGAAAAGCAGAAATTAGGAATTATTGAGACTAAAATTAAAGGAATGGATGTTGATGATAATCACAGACTGGAATATGTCAACTTTTACTCAACACTATTTCAAAAACACTTCCATTTGTTTTCAAATGCTATGAAATTGAATAAGACCCAAAATTAATGAAAGTAGAGATGTGTACTTGGCAAAGAGCGTTGGGTGGAATCAATCATGTTATTTTGGGGAATTAAAAAGAACATTGATATGTTCCATATGGGAGAAAAGCAAGATTAACCTAGACAGAATATAGAGCGAGAGAGAGAGAGAAGCATCTTATAGTCCGAGAGGAGTGAGTTCTCATTTTCAATGTACCTGTTTGCCGTTGAGGTTGGAGGCCGAAACAACCAGATGAGTAACAGAAGACAAGTCACTTAGACTCAAAACCAGGACCTGAGGAGGACAACAGACAGGGATGAGAAACCAGTACTCACACTGGACTGGACGGTGTCTCTTCACAGGAGAATTACCTTGTATGGTGGCAGGAGCTCAGTTCCCATGGACAGATCCACTGCACGCACACTGGAAAAATCCAAAAAAAGCACAAATAAAGAGTCTCTACTGTTTTCATTATAACCACAAGAGACACCACAACTTCTCTGTGACAACAAATAGCAGAAAATCTTAGATGTTGATTGAGGAAATGGGTGCCAGGGAATGAGATATATCTCATATATTATATTCTTACCATGAAGACCCGTTCTTGTGCACGCAGCCGTACACCCAGCTAGTCATCTCCTGTTGGGCAACAATGACGTGATTCAGAATTAAACTTTGAGAATAGTACAGACCTGGTTTATGCTTTAGGTTTTGCACTTAAATCCTAAACAGCGAACTGGCAGCCTGTTAGACTGAACTGCCGGTTCATTTTACTTCACTCATTCATATATATGCATTTCTATGGATTACTGAACAAATCAAGGACATGGGTGGCGATTCAGAAGTCTAACAATGGCCAGGCGACATGGGGGCATTGCAAAGATTGTAGTTCAAACCCCGGGGTTGACAATGCCTGGACTGTATGGAGCCTATTACGCAGCGCAAAGCCCAACGCAAATGTCTTTGCTAGTTTAAGACCGACGCAGTTGTCAATTTCCCTCCAGCCCTGCGTTGTTTTAAATAGCAAATGCACCTGTGCCCATCTGTGCCCCCATGGGCGTGCTGGTCTAACAGGGAGGTGTGTTCAGGTACATTCTGGGCGTACTGGTCTAACAGGGAGGTGTGTTCAGGTGCATTCTGGGCGTACTGGTCTAACAGGGAGGTGTGTTCAGGTGCATTCTGGGCGTACTGGTCTAACAGGGAGGTGTGTTCAGGTGCATTCTGGGCATGCTGTATGGCTCTAAAGGACAATAATTAAGCACCTAGCTGAAACGGGAACAAGGTAGTTTGTTTTTGATCGTTCAATGTGATTTTTGGGTAACATTTGTGTCTGTAAGAGCTGATTTAATGTTATTTATCGTTCCTGTAGCTCTTACGGTGTTTTACGGATGAAGGTGTACGGAAGGATACAGTAGATTTGTGTTCAAACTAATGCTGACGGCTGAACATGAATACAGGCTTCTGGAAACATCAGTACGCTTCACCACTATCTGGCTGGGGGTTGGCTACGATCAGTGCTTTCTGAACATGCTGAACACACTTTTAAAAAAACAGTTTTTGAAACACGGTGCTGAAAGCTCACCATGTTGTTGCTCCGGCAGTAGAAGTGGCTGTAGGCCTTCCTGCGACTCGACAGGGCAAAGAGAAAGTATCGGACCTGTCCTTCCTGCAGACAGACAGCAACGTTGAAGACAACTAGTACATCTTTATCTGTATCAAGGACTTGTTTTTACATGCACGCACACACACACCTTTGGTGTGCTATAAGCCAGACGCAGTGTGTTAACTTCGCTCCATGCTTCAGGAAAATCTGGAAAAAGGGAAACATGACACAGATATGAGGGATTCAATCAAAACTTTGAACTAGTCGTTCACTTTGCTTTATGCCGTTAATGACAATAAAAAAGGGAAACATGTAATTAAAGATAACATGTGATTTTATGTTCAATAAACCTCATTTATAGGAAATTATACCTAATGTTTGAGTTAGAAAATCAGAAATTAGGAATTATTGAGACTAAAATTAAAAGAATGGATGTTGATGATAATCACAGACTGGAATATGTAACTTTTTATTTTAAAACCCTTCCAGTCTTGTTTTTTTTTGTTGTTGTTTTTTTTTTTTTTTTTTGTTTTTGTTTGTTTTTTTGTTTTTTTTTGTTTGTTTTTTGTTCCTTTTTTTTTTTTTTTTTTTTTGGTTTTTTTTTTTTTTTTTTGTTTTTTTTTTGTTTTTTTTTGTTTGTTTTTTTTTTTTTCTTTGTTTTTTGTTTGTTTTTTCTTTTGGTTTTTTTTGTCTTTTTTTTTTTTTTTTTTTTTTTTGTTGTTTTGTTTTTTGGTTTTGTTTTTTTTTTTTTTTGGTTTACTCAATACTATTTCAAAAACACTTCAATTTGTTTTCAAATGCTCGAATAAGACGCCCCAAAATTAATGAAAGTAGAGATGTGTA
>NC_045743.1:17548673-17549365 GCF_008692095.1 Etheostoma spectabile | reverse complement strand
AGTGTTGGGTGGAATCAATCATGTTATTTGGGGATTTAAAAAGAACATTGATATAGGACAACATGAGGACAACATGAGGGTTAAATACAATAGTTAAAGAAGCATGTTAACATTATCATTGTGATGATGTTAGCATGAAAATGGAAACATGTAGAGATATGGCTCTAAATAAAAAGCACATTGCCAGGAATGTGCTCTGAATAGGAGACTAACGAAGTCTACTTGTTCCTCTCTCACCCAACATGGAGACGGAGGAGTCTTGGGTGTCTCCCAGCATCCTGACAGGGTGTCTGATGAAGTGATGGTGTAGTACGGCCATCTTCTTCTCTGGGTTCACCGTGAACTAATAACAACACACTGGTTAGCTTGGAAACAGGCGGCACGTGTTTGCAAAGCATATGATCGGTTATGTAATACTTCATGAGGCTTTGCATGGGATTTTATTTTTATTTTTTGAGGGGGGGAGGAAGTGTTACATAAGTCCCACGAGTCTCTGAGGGTGCAACGTCTTTCTGCTATGACAACAACATCATTTCTTCACTTTTTTTTGTTTTTTCTCTCTTTTTTCTCCTTTTCTTTTTGTTTTTATATACTAAATGCTACTATCCTATGTCTTTTTTTGCTGTAAATCCAACCTGCCTGTTGGACCGCAGATGGAAATTAGCTACAATCTGGCACATTTACGTGTACTG
>NC_045743.1:17547055-17548663 GCF_008692095.1 Etheostoma spectabile | reverse complement strand
TCATCAATGTGCATTGTCCTGAATTACTAAAATAAATAAAACAGTGTTCATTTATTTGAAATACAGCTGTATGGACGTTGGTGGTTCTGACCTGTCTGGTTTCAGGATCGATGAGGTCGAAGAACGCCCTGACAGTAGCGAGAACAAGCTCTTTGCACCTGGAACATAAAGACACATACACTGAATACAATGCATACTATTTAAATATAGTTCTGCCAAAACATAACGTAGTATTTTACCAAACGATGGACAGATGGTCAGTGGACACCCAGGTCCTGGGGACAGCTGTTGCCTTGGGAGACAAGCAGAGATTACAACAAAATGAATGAAAAGCAGTGCAGGATCAGACCCGATCTACAGAGCCCTCATGCACCATGTCGTTCCAAGACAAAATCCCCAAAACAAATAGAAGAAACCATTTTTCAACCTGTTCCCTTCAGTGGTAATTTAGATAAAGTTCCTCAGTTCTTAGAAGAGTTTCAAGGATTCCTGGAAAACCTCCTACAATGACCGGGTCAAGTGCCGTTTTTACGAGCTCACAACCTATACTCACCACCAATGACAACTTATTGGGGTCTGCTGGGGGACAAGGTAGGGACGTCAGGCCGGAGCGGACCTGGTAGTCACGGTAACCACCCCCGACAGACAGAACTGTGACATTCCTGAGCTTTTTGGCATGGTTCACCCACTTCTGTCTCACGGCAGAGTAGAAATCTACACAGAGCAGGGACAAGGACAGTATTTTACATTATAGGTACCATCCTGAAAAGTCCTCTGAATAGTTAAAAACACAAATAAGTCTAACTTTTAGATTTCCTAAGGGGGTACTGTCCGAAAACCTGTGCTGGCACTACTGTTTTTTGATGCTAGGTAAAGAGTATTAGATCAGATGTCATATGTACGCAGGTTATCACACCAGCTGAACAATACAGGAGATTATTATACTGGGTTAGCTCGGAATGAGGACACATGTAAGACGTAGACACATCCCAGAGCAGGGATGCAACCAGGTGCATCATGGGAGTTGTCCTCACCCAGCAGGTACGGGTCCAGGGCCAGCACTGGAGCCAGGTGGGGCGAGGCCTGTGTAATGATCAGGCTGACCAGATTGGTGTTGAAGCGGGGCAGGGTGAACAGGGCCCGGGCCACCACTCCCCCCATGGAGTGGCCCACGAGCACCACGCTCTGAGGGGGGGTCTTCAGGTGCTGGAGGGTACAGAGAAGAAGAAGAAAACTGCCAATTGAAAACTTTAACCCACTTCTGGGGCTTAGAGTTATGTATTTACCAAATGGGTGTGTTAGAAAAATGAACGGCAGGGAGGTTGACTGATGTATAACTATTTAATGGACGCTGTGTTAACTGTATTAAACGCTGTTTATTATTGATAATATTGGCTGCCACTTCTTTACTACTATGGCATATATGAAGGATTAATGATAAATGTACAGGGTGACTACACATGATGATATATGTTTTCACACTGAAATATTACTCCACCAGCAATATCCTTCATCTAGTTAGAAACCAATTCAATTTTATTTAGAGTATCAATTCATAACAAGCGTTATCTCAAGACCCTTTACAGATAGAGCAGGTCTAGACCACAC
>NC_045743.1:17538253-17545269 GCF_008692095.1 Etheostoma spectabile | reverse complement strand
TATTTTTGGGGATCAGTTTGTCTATATGTATTTAGGTTTGTGTTTGGTCTGAACCCCTTTTGTAATGTGTTGAGTGTACTTTTTTATCTGGACCTTGAGTCTGTAAATAAATAAATAAATAAATAAATATATATATATATATATACAGTGGGTACGGAAAGTATTCAGACCCCTTTAAATTTTTTCACTCTTTGTTTCATTGCAGCCTTTTCCAAAAATACAAAAAGTCATTTTATTCTCAGTAATGTACACTCAGCACCCCCATCTTGGACAGAAAAAAACAGAAATGTAGAAATTTTTGCAAATTTATTAAAAAAGAAAAACTGAAATACACATGGTCATAAGTATTCGAACCTTTGCCGTGACCCATATGTAACTCAGGTGCTGTTCTTCTTTGATCATCCTTGAGATGGTTCTAACCTCACTTGGAGTCCAGCTGTGTTTGATATACTGATTGGACTTGATTAGGAAAGCCACACACTGTCTATATAGACCTTACAGCTCACAGTGCATGTCAGAGCAAATGACAATCATGAGGTCAAAGGAACTGCTGAAAAGCTCAGAGACAGAATTGTGGCAAGGCACAGATCTGGTCAAGGTTACAAAAAAATTTTGCTGCACTTAAGATTCCTAAGAGCACAGTGGCCTCCATAATCCTCAAATGGAAGACGTTTGGGACGACCAGAACCCTTCCTAGAGCTGGCCGTGGCCAAACTGAGCTATCGGGGGAGAGGAGCCTTTGTGAGAGAGGCAAAGAAGAACCCAATGGTCACTGTGTGAGCTCCAGAGATGCAGTCGGAGATGGGAGAAAGTTGTAGTAAGTCAACCATCACTGCAGCAATCCACCAGTCGGGGCTTTTTGGCAGAGTGGCCCGACGGAAGCTCTCCTCAGTGCAAGATACATGAAAGCCCGCATGGAGTTTGCTAAAAAACACCTGAAGGATCCAAGATGGTGATAATAAAATCTCTCTGGTTGATGAGACCAAGATAGAACTTTTTGGCCTTAATTCTAAGCGGTATGTGTGGAGAAAACCAGGCACTGCTCATCACCTGTCCAATACAGTCTCAACGTGAAGCATGTGGTGGGCAGCATCATGCTGTGGGGGTGTTTTTCAGCTGCAGGGACAGGACGACTGGTTTGCAATCGAGGGAAAGATGAATGCGGCCAGTACAGGGATATATGCCGAAAAACCTTTTCCAGAGTGCTCTGGACCTCAGACTGGGCCGAAGGTTTACCTTCCAACAAGACAATGACCCTAAGCACACCGCTAAAAACGAAGGAGTGCTTCACAACAAACTCCGTGGTGTTCTTGAATGGCCCAGCCAGAGCCTGACTTAAACCAATTGAGCATCTCTGGAGAGACCTGAAAATGACTGTCCACCAACGTTTACCATCAACCTGACAGACTGGAGAGGATCTGCAAGGAGGAATGGCAGAGGATAACCAAATCCAGATGTGAAAAACTTGTTGCATCTTTCCCAAAACGACTCATGGCTGTATAGATCAAAAGGGTGTTCTACTAAATACTGAACAAAGGGTCTGAATACTTATGACCATGTGATATTTCAGTTTTTGTTTTTAATAAATATGCCAAAATTTCTAAATTTCTGTTTTTTTCTGTCAAGATGGGTTGCGTGGTGTACATTATGAGAAATAAATGAACTTTTTTGATTTTTGGAAAAAGGGCAATGAAACAAAGAGTGAAAAATTTAAAGGGGTCTGAATACTTTCCGTACCCACTGTATATATATATATATATATATATATATATATATTACAGATCTCTATCGTATGATTTTACTCTGACATGAAGCCCTTTGGACCCTGCTGGTTGCTGTAAAGTGTAAAATGTAAATACATTTTGATCTGATTTGATCATCTCACTTCATTTTTTAACCCTCCTTTCATGTCGTGCCCTCACCTTGTTTGTAGCTGCCTGCGTTTCCGGGCAGGAAGAGCACCGGGGCCCCGGTGAGTTTGAGGGCCCGGGTCTCCTGGGCGTACAGACCCTCTCCGTACAGGTAGAGGCCGTAGGCCGGGTACAGCCGGGCCACACGCCGCGGCAGAGCCACACGCTGGGAACACAACACGCACACGGATTAGGATACAAACATACAGTTCATATATACACATATATACATACCTGGACTTACACTAATACCTGGTCACTTTATCACTTTAACACTGGACTCAACACTGACACTTTGATAGTAATTGATGGTCTTTTTTGTCTTTAGTCCTAGGTAAGGACTACTAGCCAGTCAGGAGCAGAGTATGAGGGCCCTGACAGTACATTGGAAGACTACGAGCCATTCAGGAGCAAGTATGAGCCCTGACAGTACCTAGGTAAGGACTACTAGCCAGTCAGAAGCAGAGTATGAGGCCCTGACAGTACCTAGGTAAGGACTACTAGCCAGTCAGGGCAGAGTATGAGGCCCTGCACGTACCTAGTAGGACTACTAGCCAGTCAGGAGCAGAGTATGAGGCCCTGACAGTACCTAGGTAAGGACTACTAGCCAGTCAGAAGCAAGCCCATGCAGAGCATTGGCACCAGCTGTGCTCCACTTCTGGACAGATGAACACATTAGTGAGCACGAGGGAGGCGACCCGTGCTACTGCATCACTAACATCAGCTGCCTTGCTCTGTCTTCCCCGGATTTAGAGCCTATTTCCTGGGTGTCCATGTTACAACGCTGGTCCGTGGAGAGGATCCAGGAACCACTCAGCAGGTTTTATAACACAGCTAATCCGAACACACACACACACACACATCTCTAACCACACAGGTGTGAAACCACTGGGACATGCACGAGCCCAGTTGCGAGGCAACAAAGCCCCACACTTGACGTTACGTTACGTTACGTTGTTCTGCAGGATTCAGGAAATAGCCTAAAAACGACTCCCGAAAATGCTAATTTAGTTCCTGTTGAGGTGAAAACACAAATCGGTGCACCATGTTAAAATGAACGAGCCCTTTGGCAAGGCACTGTGTATTATTATTAGCCCGTGCCAGAAACCACGCGACAAATACGGGGGACGTTACAAGCCAATTCATGGGTGACGTACAGTGAGATAATGAGCGTGGCTACTCACCCGGTACTCGGGGTACTCAAACATGTAAGTCATACTGCATCTGTTCTCCTCGAAGCCAGTCAGCAACTCCCTCAGGCCGACTGCCAGGAGCCCTAGAGCAATCCCGTAAAAGGCCACAGCGGCGGGTTTCATGGCTCACTTCGGACTCTGGGGGTCAGGTATCACAGGTGTTTAATCTCCATGTTTTAATTGTCTCATTCTGTGAACTCCTCGCCGTGGACGACACCTCGCAGGCTGTCAAACACACCGGCGGAGCCCCGCTCACAACAGGAACCACATACTATACAAACAGTGGTGATTGGCAGCTTGTTCGGCCAATGGGAGGAGAGATGGGAGGAAATAGACCAATAGGAGAGCAGGCAGGGGGCGTCACAGTGATGGATCAGGAACAGCGAAATCAAGCTGATTTTTTATATTTATTTTATTGTATTATTAAATTGTTTTAACGTAATCTCTATAAGGGTCGGGAACAGCTAAATCAATCTGATTTTAATTTTTTATTTTATTGAATTACTAAATTGTTTTTACCTAATCTCTATTGGGGTCAGGAACAGCTAAAAATCAAGCTAATTTTTTTATTTCTTTTTATTGTATTATTAAATTGTTTTAACGTAATCTATGTTTCAGAACAGCTTTCCCTTTATCCCATTATTATAAATGCATATTAATTTGATTAATTCAAACACCAATTTTTGTAGCATTGTGCAGACAAGTCCAAGGGTCTTTGCAATCATCATGTCAAAAAATAAATAAAGAAACTAACCACAAAACATGTTGAGTGTAGAAAATACTACAGGAAGTAAAGGGGACATTCTTCATTTTTCAAATCTTTAATAAAACAATCAAGGTTCTGCTGCAGCTGCACCAAGCTGCATTAATCATTGCAAACATGTACAGTACATATATATATATATATATATATATATATATATATATATATATATATATATATTATATATATATATATATTATATATATATATTATATATATATATATATATATATATATATATATATATATATATATATATATATATATATATATATATATATATATATATATATATATATATATATATATATTTTGAGACTTTTCCCTGCTATATATATGTGATATGTGTGTGTATATATAGCATGTACTTGAGAGTCAGGGGACTGCAAACATGATGAATTTCCAAAAATAGAAAACCAGATGTTTCCAAGAACCGATGCAAGGCACACCAATGTGCAGCAGACCCCATCCATATGAGGTTACATGATGATTAAAATAAATCAAAAATAATATCTGACGCATCTGGCCACATTCCTAAATGTACAAACCTTCCAAAACAAGAGTTTTTAGGGGGTAAAAACCCATAAGAACCCCCGTTCTGGGCCGTCTCTATGAGACTAGATGGGCTGGCTCATTCCTAAATGTACAAACCTTCCAAAACAAGAGTTTTTAGGGGGATAAAACCCATAAGAGCCCCTGTTCTGGGCCGTATCTATGAGACTAGATGGGTTGGCTCATGTGTCTTCTCTACAGCGACTAGTAGATGAATCCAGGTCTGGGGTTTTCCTCCAACTTCCCCAGTGAGGAGATGCATCATGTTTCAAAGAGAATACTGAAGAGGGATTTCATGTCTCAGTTAGTTGGTTTCCAGTGGCACAACTGCCTCAAAATCAAAACCCCCTTAATCCAAAAGCTTGGAGTGCTCTATCCTCGTGATGGTCCAGTCCGGAGGAACTCCCTTAGTGAACTCCCTTTGGAATCTGCCAGAAAGCCCAAAAGAGAGATCAAAAAGAAACATTAAGTCATGTAATTATTCATGTTTAGGGGTGGCAGTAGCTCAGCCCGTAGGGGGTTGGGTTGGGAACCCGGAGGGGGGACTGGTTCAAGTCCCCACATGGAGCAAAAAGTATGGAGTGTGTATTGGTGGCTGGAGAGATACCACTTCACCTCCTGGGAAATGCCAGGTGCTCTTGTGCAAGGCACCAAACCCCCCCCAACAGCACAGGGCACTGGTTCTGCTGGCAGCCCCCCTCCCCCGACATCTCTCCATTAGTGTGTGTGTGTAGGTCCTGAGCATGTGTGTGTATTTCAGGCGTGTCTGTGTGTGTGTGTGTGTGTGTGTGTGTGTATTTCAGGCCTGTGTGTGTGATTACTAACAACAGTGTGTACGCAGAGTGTAAATTGCAATTTCCCCACTGATTAATAAACAAATTAAATTAATTAAATTAAAGATTTTCCATCCCTGAGTCATTACACTCCTGAGAAGAAGGGTATACCCACTCGTAGTTTGCCGTTAGGAGTCTCTTAGTCTCCGGGTCTCCCTCTCCCCCGATGGCCACCTGGAAGATGCGGGTTCCCTCCAGGGCTTCGTTAGGAAGACGTGCACTCGTCAGGTACCAGAACCGCATCAGAATACTGACAAACTTCCTCCCTGGAGAAGTAGTACACCATTAATACACCATTAATACACCATTAATACACCATTAATACACCGTCACACAATGGAAGATGTAGTGGCGAATTGTCGTTAGATTGAACAAAACAAACTTAAAAACTCAATGTTCAACAGCCACTGAGGCACCGAAGGAGTGAGTCTTACGCAGAGATGCATTCTGGGAGGTTTATTAATCCAATTTCTTGGTACACAAACCTTTCACGTGAAGGATCAATGGCGTCTCTATCAGGGCTGTATTCATGGTGGTTTTTGTATATTCATGTGATTTGTTGACAGTAAAAAGGAACAAGGAAATAGCGTTTAACACGTCATGCTGACCATTATCATCGTAGAAGATCCCCACGTCTCCAGGCGTGGTGTACATGATCTCGTCAGGACCTGCAGAGAGCGCCCTCTTGTGGCTCGATGGCAGCAGGTTGCACTTCTCCTCAAGCTTCCCAATCAACTGCAGAGACATTAAAAATGAGATTAACTTGAGCAGAGAGATTACACCTGTTAACTAAAAGGATTTGAAAATGCTTCAATCCTTTGATCCAAGAAAACATGTCTTGATGATTACATTGATTGGTGGTAATATGATTGATGATTTAATTCATCTACACACAATCAATTCAGATTTGTATGATTAATTACTTTTTTTTGTAGTTATTCCTACCTGCGACCACTCATAACACATTTCATCTGTTTATGAACGTTTCTTTAGAATAGTTTTAGAAGCTTTAAAGGAGGTAAAAACTCCAATATTTCACCAGAACTGAAGAGTAGAGTCTGAAAACAGAATTACTTTCTTACTTTCTTAATTATTATTTATCTGGCGACCTCTCAGAACTACACTAAATCCCATTCAGGGGGTCCATGCCTCTCTTTGCTGACTTTCAGTGTGTTGTCAAACTGATTTTAAAATCTGATTGGCCAATCTCAGACCTACGAAATCCTCAAATCTCCTCTCTGGCTCGGAGGTTTTGGGACCTGAAGCTGGTTTTTAATCCACACTGAGTCACAAAGCGGACTAACGTCTTTGTTGCTTTGGCCCAGTGACGCACTAGTTGGAATTAGATGTAAGGAAACATTATTTTTTATAATAACATTGACAAATAAATTGTATTTAATGTAGATCGGTCATGTCGTGGCCAATACACGATGTGCTTAACAATGGTGCACACTAGTGTCCCACAATGCTATGCACAAAGGAAATGGATGCAGGACTCGGAGCTGCAGAACAGAGATCAGAAAACAAGAAAATTTAATAAATAATTAAAAGATACCAAGTGAATAGATAACGTTAGGTTAGTTCCAGAGTAGATAACGTTACGTACAGAATGGATAACGTTAAGAACAGAATGGATAACGTTAAGAATAGAATGGATAACGTTACGTACAGAATGGATGACGTTAGGAACAGAATGGATGACGTTAAGTTCAGAATGGATGACGTTACGTTCAGAATGGATGACGTTACGTTCAGAATGGATGAC
>NC_045743.1:17507761-17538228 GCF_008692095.1 Etheostoma spectabile | reverse complement strand
TGACGTTACGTTCAGAATGTATGACGTTCCGTTCAAATGGATGCTTTCCGTTCAGAAGTGGATGACGTTACGTTCAGGATTGGATGACGGTTACGTTTCATAATGGAGACGTTAGTTGCATGCGTGGCTACGTTACGTTATGAATGTTGACTTTACAGGATGGATTGAGTTAGTTCAGGAGGATGACGTTAGTTCAGGATGGAGACGTATTCAGAGATGCTATCAGTGATGGATGACGTTAAGCAGTGGATGACTGTACGTTGGAACAGAAGATGCGATTACTGTACAGAATGGAACGTTACTTACAATGGATGACGTTACGTCAGAATGGAGGACTTACGTACGAATGATGATGTTACTGTACAGAATATGAAGTGTCTCGTTACAGATGAATGGATGTGACGTACATGAATGACGTGTAGAACGTGGATGACCGTTAGGAACGAATGGATGACGTTATGTACCATGGATGAATGAATGACTTTTAGGAACAGAATGGATGACGTTAGGAACAGAATGTGACGTTACGTCCAGAATGAATGATGTTACTTACGATGAATGACGTGTAGGAACAGAATGCACTTAGCGAATGAGTTAATGCGAATGAATGACGTTAGGAACAGAATATAAGTGACGTTAGGAACAGAATGAATGACGTTATGGTAACAGAATGATATGACGTAGGAACAGAATGGACGTGACGTGGAACAGAATGATGACTTTAGGAACAAATGGATGACGTTAGGACAGAATGGATGACTTTAGGAACAGAATGTGACGTTAGGAACAGAAGATGGTACGTACAGAGAATAGATGACGTATAACAGAATAATGATTACGTTGGAACAGAAGATCGTACGTTACGAACAGACGTTGAGACGTTGACGATATGAATGACGTTAGTACAGAATGATGACTGATGTACAGAATGAATGCGTTAGGAACGAATGGATGACGTTAGGAAAAATGGTATAGGCTTAGAACAGAATGATGCGTAGGAACAGAATGATGACGTTAGGAACAGAATTGATGACGTTAGGAACAGAATAGATGGTCGATTATGAACAGAATGGATGACTAGGAACAAGAACGTTAGGAACAGATGGATGACGTTAGAACAGAAGGATGACGTTACGTATAATAGATGACGTTACGTACAGAATAGTATGACGTTACGTACAGAATGGATGACGTTCGTACAGATGAATGATTTACGTTCAGAATGGATGACGTTAGACTACAGAACGGATGTACGTTAGCTACCAGACGATGACGTTAGCTACAGAACGGATGACGTTGCTACAGAATGGATTCCGTTACGTACAGAGGAATGCTTTGCGTTACGTAAAGATGGATGACGTTAGCTACAGAATGAATGACGTAAGGTTCTCAGAATGGATACCATTACGTACAAGTTTTGACTTCCTGGTTCCATACTCACATCTTTAGCCACGAGCCCTTCCAAGCTTCAAACTGACACTGTGCCAACAGCCCTGGAAACATGGGAGAAGGCCTGCAACAAACACACTAAACTCAACACAAACAACACAATAAAACTCAACACAACTCAGTTCATTGGGGGTGGGGGGTTACATAATAACGTTCATACCAACACGTATCCCTCTGTTGCAGCTACTACTGACCTGCTTCGCGCCTCCGTGAACTCCTGAATGTTGAACTCTTTGTCGGTAAGCCCGGATCAGAAGTAGTATATTCGGGTGCGTAGTCCAATAAAGTGGTTCGGGATGCGACGGACCCCACCTTCTGGTCCGGTTCTGGTTCTGTCCGTCGGAGCTGTAACGGGCGGGACGCTGCCGTCACGGGGGCAGGGGCTGAGGGGGTCAGCCGCGTCCTCCCGGACCGGTTCAGGTGATACTTTCATTTAAACAAACGAACACAGCGAAATGTGACGGTAACCTGTTGGCAACCTCTCACCGAGCAGCGCCATCTTTTTTTCTTCCCCCTGTCGTCTTTTTGTCCGTGTATTTCTATCTCCGGTGAGACACACCGACTAAAAAGAAGAGTCACATTTAAAATGCACAGTATGGGGACAAAATCTGATATATTTGTTTTTATTAATACAAGTACAGTAGTTTGTGTAACGTAACATGCCATCATGTTTTTTTTAAACGGTCGACTTCACTTAGTAATATTTCGTTTCTATAGGAATCCTAAATATGTACTCCTGGTGTAAACAGCTGTAGCTGTTTCTAAGCGAACCATGTGAAATGGAGTTCCGGGGGCAGATACCTTTGGCCGATATTTCCAGAAGTAACGAGGACGCGTTTCTGCGAGACATTTAAAGTCCCAGGTAACTGACCGTCGGTTCGCTAGAGCGTTGTTAACGGCTGCAGTCAAAGGTAAACCAACGTTTACAACTCCAAGGCAACGCTGACAGACTGCTTGCTTCTTTCACTTTTAGCAGAGAACGTTTTTCCAACAGTCACAAGCAAAACACTGCATATCTTATCTGTTTTTAGATAACCTTTAAAACGGAATATATATATATATATAATACACATGACGACAACTCAACATCACCTGTGTTTTCCTCGGTCCATTTTGACCGTTTTTAATTTTTAATATCCAAACACTGGCTAAAATACATAGCCTATCAGTTAACACATAACACACAATGTTAACACATACACACAATGTTACACATAACACACAATTAACACATCACCACATGTTAACACATAACACACATGTTACCATAGCACAATTTAACACATAGCACAATGTTACACATACACCACAATGTTAACACATAGCACAATGTTACACATAGCACACAATGTTACACTAGACAACACACATGTTAACACATAACATCACAATGTTAACACATACGCAACAATGTTAACACATAACAGACATGTTAACACAAACTACACATACCATTTAACACATAACCCAATGTTTAACACATCATAGCATGCATTGTTAACACATAACACAATGTTCACACCATAACCACAATGTTAACACATAGCCACAATGTTAACACACACACAATGTTAACACATAACACATGTACACATAGCATATGTTACACATAACAATACAATGTTACACATACACACACAAGTGTAACAAATAGCACACATGTTAACACTACATACATGTACACATAACATACAATGTTAACACATAACCACAATGTGACACACATACCACAAATGTTAACACCTAGCATGCATTGTTACCACAGCATGCTTGTTAACCATAACATACAATGTTAACACATAACATACATGTTAACCATAACACACAATGTTAACACAGTAACACACATAGTTTAACACAAACACACAATGTTAACACATCAACAATGTTACACATAGCAACAATGTACACAGATCCAATGTACCACATAACACACAATGTTGAACACATAACACACAATGTTAACAACATAACACACAATGTTAACACATAACACACAATTTAACACTAACACACAATGGTAACACATAACACGACAATGTAATACACATAGCATACAATTGAATACAAACTTAACACACAAGTTAACACCATAATGCTACAATGTTAACACCTAACACACAATGTTAACACATAACCCAATGTTAACACATAACCCACAATGTTACACATAACACACACAATGTTTAACACCATAACATGACATGTCACTAACCACAATTTTAACACATAACACATATGTTAACACATACACACAATGTTCACACATAAACACAATGTTAAACAACAAATGTACACATAACCACATGAACAATACAACACAATGTTAACACATAGAGCATTGTAAAATAACACACAAGTTAACACATACATACATGTCTCAAGTAAAATTAATGATACTGCACTGAGTTTTGTTTGTTATTGAATTTATGGCATTTTTTTTTAAAAGAATAACCAAAACCTCGGAAGAATCCAAATAAAGACAAAAGCGTGAAAAACCCCTTTATTGCGCTTTTTATTATGGTTTACTTTTTCTTACTTTTCCTCCCTTTTTTTTTTCCAATGTTTGTCCCTTTTTTTTGACTTTTTCAACACTACGAACTAACCATTACTTGGTTTTAGTTATTTTTGGATTTTAGGTCAATAAACCTCATTTATGAGAAATTATACCAATGTTTGAGTTAGAAAAGCAGAAATAGATTATTGAGACGAAAATTAAAGGAATGATGTTGTGGATAATCACAGACTGGAGAATATGTCACCTTACTCATCCTATTTCAACAACACTTCGGGTTGTTTTTCAAATGCTATAAAATTGAATAAGACCCAAATTATGAATTAGGATTTTTACGCCCGTTTCAGAGCAAAAGGGAAAACATTTCATGGACCGACATTTGCGTTGTAATCCTGTCCGTTCGTACGTTGCATAGGACCCATGGTGAACCGGGTTTCGGGTAACCCGACCCTGTGCGAGGTGCGCCCATAGCTGACTGGTACCGGTGGTTTTTTGCCGGCAGACCTGCCGTCTGAGGGGCGTGGGTCTCGGGCGTGTCTGGAGAATGGCCGCTGATTATCTGGACAGAGAGGGGGAGACCAGGAGGTGAAGATCCACGTATCCACGGGTGCCACAGATGGACTTCATCCACAAAACTTTGTTTACAAGGGAGCACACCGCGCGCACACACACACACACACACAAGCACACATGTTCACTCTTGTATCAGTACTGCGTTACAAAATTATGAGCATACGACGTGATATGCACACACTGACACACCACACCGTCCCATTTCATACTGCGTACACAAAAATGTAGTGAGCACACTGATGTAACGACACACAACACCACACACACTGTCTTTGTTTCATACTGCGTGTACAAAAATGTAGGAGGCACCTGATGTGACGAACACACACAACACACACTCTCACACACACCCACACACACGTCTTGTTTCATATGCGTGTACAAAAATGTAGGAGCACACTGACGTGGCGTTATATGATACCCCACAACACACAAACACATACACACGTGCACACACGTCTTGTTTCATGACTGCGTGTACAAAAATGTCAGTATTTGTTCAACATAAAAAACACACACTGAGCATGCGCGCTTACAAACATGACGTGCATCATTGACACAAGAATCTCATATAAGTGATGCTTTCATCTTAATCAATGTATTAATTCAATGTTAATATTATAACACACACACACACACACACACACCCACACAACACCACACTTCTCACTGCACCTCTGTATTCAACAGGACTCTGCCATTCAAGGAATTTTGTGAAAAGAGCATCTGAAAAAAAACACACAGACTTCTTCCTGTGTGAGGTAAGGGTCCAAAAACATCCAGGATATTGTAAACACTGTATATCCCTTAATGACACATGCTCCTTGTCTTATTTAGGCGAGAGCTATTATCTCCGATCGCTGGGAGAGGACGTACGAAAGGTATAGTACTCAACGTGATGAAATCTGTGACGACATAACATTTGTACCTACAAGACTCTGCTGCTGTTGAGACGTTAAGTTTGTATTTATACAGCACACATGTTTTTCAATCAGCTCTTTAAGTGTGAACCTGTCTATAAATGTCCCTCTCATGGAACCGGCTGATCTGAGACATCAGTTCCCAGACTTGCCACCAGGACTTTCACACCCTCCTCGTTCCTTTGAAACCGCCTCATTTTTCTCTCCAGCGTCTCCGCTCAGCTCCTGTGGTCTGCGCGCTGTGGACTCACTACGAACGTAAGCCTCCTGCATTAGTCTACTCGACTAATATTAGTTTTAATTGGCTTAGTCTCTTTTTGTTGTGCGCCTCGCTGATTGGACACTGAACCTCCACTGCTTTGTTTGACCTCTCCCAGGAAATAGAGTTGATTTCTGTGATCTAGCTCGTAAGATTCCCTCTTCATTCCTTCAGGTGATGGACAACCTGCTTGCTCGGTGACCGGGACGAAGAGAGTGGCTCTCTACAGCCCCCAGATCATTGCACCTCTACCTGTCAGGTGAGTGGCCCAGAAAGATGTTTGTTTGAATCTCAAATCTAGCTCCTGTATCAGCTTGGTCCACTCTATTGAATCAATTATCGATGAAACCTGACTGATTGAACGTGTTTTTCTGGACGAGTTGCTTTTAATAGCTTGGTATAATGTCATAATGCATCTTTAATTTAAATTCACCCAATCAGTGATAAGTCAAGTCTGGACATGCGACTCCCCGACCTGGATCGTTTCCTGAGTTTTGTAGAGCAACGAGATACGAGTGTGTGCTGGAGCCTGGAGATCTGCTCTTCATCCCCGGTAACGCAACTACAACAATTACATATATTCCTCCATACGGTCACACTACTCTTCTGTATGTAACTCTCACTCTGAGTCTGGATGGATGATGATAGGACCCTTATTTATTTAGTTATTTTAGTTCCATTACAGTTTGGGAAAAAAATAGACAGCACAAAACTCAATAACTGCGTTTAATGTATAATGGGATGGAAAGCAAGATTTTTAAGAATAAAAAAGGAATTGTTCTCATAAACTCTTCATATCTTCTGTTATAGAGGCTGATATTGGTTTTGATAAAATCACAGATGCTGTCCCGTGCGTTGATGATCCCTTTAACCCTCAGTGTCGTCTTCCCTGTTGACCATATGAACGTGTCCTTCCAGGTCAATTGAAAATTATTTTGTTTTTGTCGCTTTTCTGATTTATTTGTCACTTTTTCAGCTTTTGGTGCTTTTTTAAAAAAAAACTTGAGGTTTAATACAAGTTTTATAACTTCTTCTTGGAATTCATGGTACACAAACCCTTTATATCAATTAATATATACGTTTTTAGGTTAAAAGGCAGAAAGATGAATATTTTTGGCTACCATTTAAGATCAGGATGTTGAGTGGATCTCAGCATGGGTAGTGTCAAAGTTTATCCGGATACTGGTTTGAAACCATAAAAAAAATAATTAAATGCTAAAACTAACATAAAACACACCAACAAGTCAATGAAAGTCACTCATTAATAAAACATTTGTTTTTTGTTTGACCCAGGAGAAAACAACACAAGTTTTAATATGTAAAAACACATAAAGCAGTTACCGCTCTACATACTGTACATATTAATGATTCCACTGGTTTCAAGGAACTGTTCTTATATATAAGGATTTGTACATGGTCCCGTGTCCCTGTTGTCCTCAGCCCTGTGTTCCTAACCCCTGCCCTGCATTTCGGCGTGGGGGGGAATGTGGTTCTGGGCGCCACTCTGCCGGCCGCCATCTACGAACAGGAAGAGCCCGTAACGGGAAAAGACCCTGTGCCGCCCCCCGAGCCCTGCAGGCCTGGAGAGAGCCCTGCACACCCTGATGAGCTCCCAACGGTATTCGGACTTCTACGGGCGGCGGATTTACAGCGGATTCAAAAAAGGACATATTGGACAATGTCCCAACACAACTACACAGGACATTACCCAGCAGTTAGCCTCACATAGCCAGACTTCCCACCGCGAAGGAGGGTCTGGCTAGTCCACGTGGCCCTGGATAGGAGAAAAACACTGCTCTGGTTTCCGCATTTCTTTAACCCTCATGTTGTCCTATATCAATGTTCTTTTGAAATTCCCCAAATAACATGATTGATTCCACTCTCTTGCCAGTACACAACTGTTTTGAGAATAGTATTGAGTAAAAGTTGACATATTCCAGTCTGTGATTATCATCACATCCATTCTCCCCCCCCCTTTTCACTATTATTGAATGGCCATACATTAAACTAATTAAAAGCACAACCCTAACGTACATTCTAGGTTACAGGTTTCATTTATTTGTATCAATCATCTAGTAATAAGAATCCTGACAGTTTAAACATCTTGCTAGCACACAAACTAGTCATTTAAATTTTTCATGGTCTATTTCAGTCCTCTGTAGGTCACAGTGGCCGGAATGTGCAGCTGTATAACCAAGGGTCTGACTGTCAGGAAATTGGAAACAACCCCAGATATCAACACAATCTGCAGCTCACGTCTCCTCACTTACCGCCTGTTTCCAGAGCTTTTCCCAACAGCTGTCTCCAAGGTGAGAGGACTGTCGACCATAGCCTCCAACATGGCCCTGATGGAGGAAACCCATGCTACACAGGGGGTGGGGGGTGAAAAATTCATAACACCAGGACTTAATGCACATGTGCAGTTACAATATGGCTTAAACTTTTATTGCACAAGATTACAGTCTTTGTTCCTTACAGACATTTGAAAGCTTGTAAACAGTGCAGACAGCTGTCTCCCCAGTGTGTTCAGTGTGTCCCGCTAACACCGCTCTCACTTCCTCTTGTACCCTTTCCTCAAGAAGTCTCCAGCAATTACGTGTGTGTGAGCACGAGAGCCAACAGTGACCGACTATGAAGCGGAAGGAGCTCAGAGATAGATTGATGATAGAAGAGGGTGGTTACACGCTGTGACCGAGCTGATCGACATTCAATAAACCCATCGGCTCAGGCGACATAAAGAAAGCTGTTGACAATTGGACCGTGATGATTTTGTTGCGTTTGTGGCTGCTCTGTAAAACACAACCCAGAGCACCTCTTTGTCTTCACACCGTTCTTGTTGAGTTTTTTTTTTCCACGTGACAAACCACACAAACTTTACCTCTTTAAAATAGTTTGGCTTTGGATGCAAGAGGAAAATACACTAACTTTGCCCGTTCATTCACAACACACACACCGACCCACACAGACACACACACACCGCACCCTGTCTTCTCTGCAGGTTGAGTCGTGGTACTGTCCCGCGCTGGTTCCCTTTTCTTGGATTTCTCTGTACTCTGAGCGATCAAGACAATAATCTCTTGAATCTTGGTGCGAGGCAGCACAGCGAAGGAGTCCTCGCTACACGGCAGACAGAGGACCGCGTCCCGTCCCTGGACTCTCCCTCTGTCCCATTCCACCTTTAGCAGAGCGTGCAAAGTTCAACCAAAGTCAAGAGGTGCACAAACACCCCCCCCCCCCCCCCCCCCCTTCATGGTACTTTCTGTGTGTGCATAACGCTACGAAGAACTCTCAGCAGACAAAAACAGCAGACGAGAAATGGCACGTTGCTTGTTGGTGTTCTCTATTCTTAGACAACTGTTGTTTTTTTTTGTCTTTTTCTTAAGTTGCTATCAGGCAGATAGAAGGAAATCCTAATCTTTTTTTCTTTTCCCCCCCTCCAAGAGAAGAGCCATTTTGAGAAGGTATGAGTTGATGTGTGAGGCCGTTTCTACGGAGTCTGTGCCATGCCAGACGCTGTCTCATCTTGTCCGTCTTTTAGAAAGGTGGCTGTTGTTGGACGCTAGTTCATCGACCCTTGTCAGTGCGGAGCGTACTGTGAGTCAAACAAAGAGAGAACACGTCAATTCCCGGTCGCCGGGCTAGCTTGTTCGCAGAGTAACAGCGCTCTACCTCTCTCTGGAGCTTTTTGCGTTTCTGTTCTGCCTTCGCTCGTCCTCCCCTTCTCAGCGTTCTCCTCTGCAGACTTGTACGCCGCCACCTGACCCTCCAGTCTGGTCACCTGGAAACCAAAAATATATAAAACGTCTTAGGGGAGAGTATTCATGGTTTTAAAAAGGTATGCTAGGATCTTCCATCGCTTACATTTGTTCCAAAGCTGTGACTTCTGTGCTCTGCTTTCAAACCAGTTTGAACTTGAAGTCACTTATTGCCGGTTTGAATCTCCTGGAAAAGACCAAGCAGAGTAAAAACATCTCTCAGTTGTCGGGGACTTCGGAAACAGCAAACTGCAGCTACTGCTCGTTTTCATGCACATGGTTACATACTCTGCGTTCTATAATGTTTGGAATCTTTGGCGTTTTCAAGTATTTCACCATCTGCTTGAACTGTCTCTGTGGCCGTCTTCTGGGTCTTCTGATCCAGCTGGGACTTGAGCTTCTCTCCCTGGAATTGGAGCAACAACACTCAGCTAGGAACGACACACTCACCTACAACTTTAACGCACTCCTTAGTCTCCGTGAGAACGTCTGACCGCTCACATTCACAGTTCCCAGTTGGTTCTCCAGTTTGTGTGCA
Source organism: Etheostoma spectabile (assembly GCF_008692095.1). Taxonomy (NCBI): domain Eukaryota; kingdom Metazoa; phylum Chordata; class Actinopteri; order Perciformes; family Percidae; genus Etheostoma; species Etheostoma spectabile. The sequence continues at coordinate 17,528,219 of NC_045743.1, read as the reverse complement.
TGTTAAACTGTAATGTTGTCATTTTCCCATTTCGGTAAGTCAATGAAGGCATATCACATGATGTCATGATAGAATATATTTGCAATTATCTTTTAGAAGGGGAAATGCATTGTCTAACGTTTTTCTTATTGTCGACAAATCCAATGAAATCCCATCTCGATACTTTCGGGGTCCCTATGCTTCCTGTGGCACAAGGTTCCTACTGCGGGCATCATATTTAACACAGCACACACATATATGGTTCTTTAAAAGAAGGCTGGCATTCCTGAAGCAGCTGGTATTGTATTTTAGCTACGGGCTCAAACAGGAATAAATTCCCATTGTGGGGACAATTTTCAGCTGTGGATTAATACACATTTGTGTTGTAGTGAGTATTTTACAGCAGCAGGACGGTGGGTGTGAGTCTAAAGAAGAACTGTGTTGTGTGTTCATGGTGAAGGAATGTCAGCCACGTACTACAGTGTGGTCTTACTTAGTGTTTAAACACGATAGCACAGTGGAACTAGTATGTGCTAGATTTGGGTTTTTCATGGGATTTGTTGACAATTAGAACTTTACTGCTTTTTCTCTTAAACCCATTTAAAAGAACTTTGCAACTTTCATTCTTAACACCTGATTGGCACCTCTATTTTTAACTAGTACTGGGAAACACATCATCAACCATCGCTATGACTGTAACATAGTGTAGTCTGTCTGTTAGATAACAACTCCTCTGGGTGTATGAGCTCTCCTGTGACTTGACTATTTTGCTTCTGATTTAAATTTCCCGGAGAGACTAAGTTGTTTCGGAGTTAGCCGTTACCACAGTCTCAGACATCGGCTCAGATCCCGGACCCCCTTGCTCTTCATTTTCTCCCGCTCATCACCAGTTTCCTCAGGGCGATCTCTACAAGATAAAACACGTGTTAGAGAAGCCAGTTTGACCTGAGTCTTGGTCACACTTCATCATTCAAATTGATCGGCATGCAATCACACAAGCCATGATACAACACTATTTAGACCAATAATCAAATTGCTATCTTCAAAATATAACAAGTCAACATACAGTGTGGAAGGAGCCAAGGAGATGGTGGAGAGGTGCGGGTCAGGGTGGGAGGTTGACCATGCCAACAGAGTAGGCATCCGTGGTGGGTGTGAGGAGCGATGTGGGGGGGGGGGGGGGGGGGGATGTTCATGCACACAGTACTGTGGAGAGAGGGTCAATGCAAGAGCACACACCACTGGCTACATCCACACAATGGATATAATAAGACATCTGTGCAGGTGCTGAAGGAAAAATGGAATAAACCTCCGCCAAGCTAGACACCTGAGTTTCATCGTATTTAAGGATATTCCCTAAAAAAATGCATTTCAATCAACATTTTAAATTGGTAACAGACAGGGTGTTTATTGCCTTTCGTGTGGACACACCACCACGTTCATCTTTCCATTAGGTGCAACAAAAAGCAACATACAAACATGGAACGTTTTGTTTAAGTCAAACAACAACTGTATTAATCCCAGATAATAGAACAGGGTCTCCAAATACATTTAATTTTAACCATCAACATTACGCTAAACATGTCAAAATTGTTCTTAGGCTTTGTCCACATGTACACAGGTTTTTAATTTTTTTTAAACATAGCCTTTTCCTTTTTTGTTTCATCCGTGTGCATCAGTACTCTCGTTCTGTGGGTGTCACACATCGGCAACACTTCACACAATGGGCAGACAACGCATAACTTAGAGCTGCTCTACATTGCTAACAGACGTTTTAACATGCTTCCAATAACACCGTTACAATCCACTTACTGAGAAACATGGCGTTGGTGCAGCCTCACAGTAATAGCTTTTTGAGGCCTCTGATTGGCCGACATGGCTGGTAGGTTTAGGTCCTATTGCTTCCATTTAGTTTGACTTTCTCACTGACAGCCCTTCAGCTGTTTGTGCGTTTTCATTTGGACAGAAATCTATTTTTTAAGTGCTTGTGTGGACGGGATACAGAAAATCCCTGTTTTTCTGTGGACGGGTCTTAAAGGAGATAACCAATTAATCCCGGTTTATATTTTTAACCTATGAAGAATGAATCAACTGACATCCTGGAATGTAGCATGAGAAAACAGGGCTGAACAGGTGCAGAGCAATATTACCCAGACACTAAACAAGCAACATATCATGTGCTCACCAACAAAATATATTACTGATATAGCAAGTGCATATGCCCAATAGAAAAAAAATCTACCAAGCAGTTAACATCCTTATCCGAAACTTTATGTTTGGACCTTAGACTGTTGGCTGGATTTAATTCAAATAATATACAAATTTACACCAATATCCATTTGGGCAGAATCAAGTGGTTCTGCACATTTATTTTGACCCCTTAGCTAAGCGAAACTAGCAGAGAGCGTCTAATAATCTATATCTAACATACACCATCATAAGCTAGACATCTTGCACTCCTCCTTGCCCTTGCCTTTACCTTTCTTGCTGTTTTTCTTCCCATCTTTCCCTGTGTGGTGTGGCTCTTGTGTTGCTGGCCACTTGCTCTACATGCTTTGGTACTTCCAACTCATGCTTAACGGCATCTAACCCTTCCTCTATGGACAGAGACATCGCCTGGTTAATGTCCTCTCCCCCATTCAACCCTTTCCGTCTATTGTGCCTGGGCATCTTTTTACACCTGCTTCTTCCCCCAGACATAGGTTTAGGAGCGTTTCACACACATCTCCACAGTTTCCCCCTTTTCAGAGGTGTTGTCCTCATGAGCCAAAGACTTTGGTGTTCTTGAGACCTAGTTTTCTAGTTATCTACCTCGTTCCCGCCATCCCCCGTACACGTACCTCTCATTTCTTTCTTTTTGATTTTTCATTTGAACTCCGTTTGACTTTGGACTGAAACTCCCATGCTGCTTTTATCCGACGTGACGTCCACTCCCTCCTCCACTTCTTCCTTTTCCAGATTTTGGGCCACTTTTCGCTATAGCCACCTCACATCCATGGTATCAAAATCAAAACAGGCCTTCGCCATCTTCCAAAGGTTGTCTTCATCCTCCCCCTGCAGGGGTGTTAGATAATCATTATCCTCAGACTGGTCTTTGCTGGGTCCAGGCAGGCGCGGTGTCTCACTCTGTTGATCATTTTGACTGTTTCATGGCGTTTCACAGGATCGTCTGCAACAGCTGATTCTCAGTACTACTGTGGTTCCTGCTCGAGTGTGGACCCAATTCAGAAGCTTCTGTTGGAAAGCTGGTGTATTGCTAACATGTCAATGGTATTGATCTCTCGATTTAGTGTGCCACAAACTGACCACTCACACGTGACGTCTGGCTTCTACATCATCTAATAGGTCAGCCTGCGGCTACAGTCGCCAAGGATCTTTACAGGGTCCATGTGACTCAGTGTTTTCTGTGAGGATGCACTGTCACAACTGTCATTTTTACATGGGCTCGATTAACAACTTCAGCTTACCCTTCAACTTTCCTTTAGCTCCTCCTTTTTTCGGCTCTGGCTGAAGACATGACAAATGGAAACCCACTGGAGAAAAGGATTCTCGTTCATTTCTCTTTCCTGACTCATCATGGTCTTTGGCTGTCTCAGGTGGTACTCCTTGGGACCCACCCTCAGAACCTTGATGGGAGCGCCATCGCTGCTGAGGGCACGCTGCCGCGGCCTGAAGCCCAACAAGCTAATGAGAGTGTCGTGAAGCCATCGGTAAGACAGTGACCGACTCCATGTGTCTTCCTTACTCTCAGCTAGGTTGGTGGATTCAGATTCAACACAGCAGTATCACACTGCTTAAAGCAGGCAATTCAGCTTTAGGTTTTTTCTTACCACTTGTTTCAAAGGTGTTTTCTGGTTGTTGTTGAGCATTTAGATTTCATCTCTCATAGGTCCCAACTCATCCTCTGCAACTATTAATATTTTCTAACTCTATGGATGTCATTCGTCATTAGATGAGATTGTTTCTTTTCACTTTTAATATTATAAAAAGTGCACTCTTTCCAAGAATGGAACTCTGTCCCTTCACCTTTGGCGTTGTCAATACGAGACGTAAGTACTGAGGTCGCTCTCTGGAACAGGACTTGTTTATAGACCCACTTCTACTTTCCCAATTCAAAGTTCTGCTTCTCGTCTTGCTTTCCTGTCTCAGCTTGCTCTGTTTCCTTGAGAGTTAACTTGAGAAAAGGTTTCAAGCTGGCCACTGCCTCTGCTGTTTCAACATTCCAGACCTTGTTCCTTGTCATGCTCACTGCAGCATGATCTACCTTGCTTCTTTGACAGTTTTCCTTGGGAGAAAACGTTTCAGAGAGTTTCACTCTTTTAACTCCATCTACCTCACTCAGTTTCTTGCAGGTGTGCTCATTCTCAAGCTTGATCCACCCTTGATTCCTTATGGTTTAGTACAGAACCATCAACTTCCGGTTCTGGTCGTTGGCCCTTTCTCTCTTGCAGCTGATTCAACTTCTACTTCGTTTTGTCCGTTTTCTTTATTCGGTTACATCTTTTTGTTGGTTCTTATCCTCGTGAGTCTCCTTTCTTTTGGATTTCCTCTTCTTTTCTTCTTTTTTTCCCTGAAGCAGCGTACACGAGCTGAGTTTTACCTGATACTTCCTCTGCCTCGTCGTTTTCTGCTTCTTACTCTGCATTATCGCTTTGTTGAGGTTCGGTGTTCTCTACAGCTTGGATGACTCGTCCGTAAACTTTCCGCAAACTTCCTTGCTGATACATGGTTCTGTATTTCTCAAGTGACTTTCCTCCTCAACAACTTCCGTTTTGTTTTTTCCTCGCATCTCTTCAAAAAGTGTGTTAGCATGACTCTCTAATGTCATCACCTTGGTGTCACACTAACGCTTTTGGTTTCTGTCTCCCCTACATCTCCCCCTGCATGGCCTTTCTTTCGTGTAATATTTTCTCAGAACTTGTTAAACATCCTTGAAGCCCGGGCTGCAAATGATATAATCTTTGGCCTCTGTGATTGATTGGTTCATTAATGTCACATTGAGTTTCTTGCTAGCGCAACCGTTTACACAGTCTTCTTCTGTGGCAGTCTTCTTGGTCTTCTCTAAGCATGTGTGTTTGCTTGCGTTGGCTGTTCTTCGCTGGATGTTTCAGGTGGAAACACCAGATACATTACAGGGAGTCTCAAGCGAGCACTTCTCTTTGGCTTCCCACCACTCTTGATGCGCTCTGGATCCACCTCTTCCTCTCTCTACTTCGCACCACTGAGTCTCCTCTGTGTTGCCTGAGAGATCATGGGATATACGTGAGAGATGACAGAAAAATTTGACTTAGGACATCATTTTCAAAATGTATTTTCTTGAGGAAGGGCATCGCAGAGTCACGGTAAAAGCAAAAAAAACAACACCCTATGATCAGTGTCCAGGAAGAAAGCACAGAGCCAAGATGACCAAGAGAAGCACGAGAAGAACGAGGAGGAAGGCCTGGGAACACCAACATAAAAATGACCCAGCAACATCAATGCAATAACAAAAGAAGTCTAAAGCCGGCAGCTTAAAGACAGGCCTGGTTCTACGAGGGTGCATGTCCCTTCAGTGTCAATTTTGCACCCCTATTTTGGCAGTTTAAATTTGATAAATAATCTAATAATAGTTAACAAAAGATTTGCACTGACTGCAACACTATTCATATTATGGCCAAATGTTTCATTTAGTGTGAATTGACCTAGCCAGATTTTCGCTTTTAATAATACGAGGAGTGATACATTCACCTTTTTCCAGCTATAGGCTTGTAAGCTAAGTGTTTAATGTTTATCCAAGCTATCTTTGGCCAAGAAAAAGACCCAAAGATGCAAAGACTGAGTTAACTTTATACCACTAGCTTGGTAATGTGTTAATGTTTAGAACTATCGACTCACCTGTTCATGTCTTCTCAGTATCAGACTGTATTCACATGTATGTGAAAATGTCTCAACAAAAAGCACAGTAGCTTATCAGTTATGCTTTAAAGCCGAAGTAATGCTTGTAGCTTAATGTGGTTCTACTAGTAGTCATAGTGATTAAAATGTGATCTGAGATGGACATTGCAAAACGTGTAGTATATCTGGAATTGTTCATAAGCTACTGTCATATATGTGATATCGTTGAATTGACTCAAGGCAGATTTTAACTATTTTTTAAAGAGAAGAAAGGACCACTGGATAATGCTGGAATGTTATTGTAAAGAAATATTTGTTAAGGAACGACTGCAATAAACCGTTACTACGAAGGAACAAGAAACACATGCTGTCTTCTTATTAGGTGTACAACGTTCTGCCTACTGTACGCATGACCTTTCATATAGGAGCACCCCTCGTACCCGTACACCTACGCTGTTCATTGTGTTGACGGCAGGCCAGAGTAGCAACTGGTGCTCCCCAACTCATCAGATGCACACTAAAGCAAGTAATGTTGCTCTGGAACCGGCTTGCTCTTCAGTATACTCATTATTCAACGAATGCCTGCACAAAGAACTCTGAAATTTCTGTACCATCAACCCTGTAGAGACCTGGCAGCATTGTCACACACACACTCCACAACCTGCATTAACAAAGCAATGACTAAGAACTAATATCATTTGCTGAAATGAGGAAAAAAGGTGCAATAGAAACAAATTAAAAGCCAAAACATTAATAATGAATGACAAAGCGAGGTGGTTTTTGCTAGACTGGTGAGTGGAATCTTTAGTTCATTACAGAAAAGCAGAGTGCTGATAGATGCTGCTTAAGATACGAGGAGGCATCAGTCTATATTTTTCTTGGTTGTCACAACATCAAAGATTAATTACATAACTAATACAATGACGTGCGCTCCTTACATTTTTTTCCATTTTTTTGTTTCCCGTCATAACCTTGCTGGAATCGGGGAATAAGGTCGTGATCCATATTGTGCTGGGAATCAGTCCCCCTGGGATAAACCCTGGGAGAACCTAATTTCAGCACAACGGAGTTTGTCCACATGTTGGTAGGCTAGTTTTGAAGCACTTTAAAAAGTCCTTTCGTATCCACGTTGCTTAAAGTAAGATTGTAAAGCTCCCGAACAAGGTTTGACCTTGGGGTAGATGTTTTCAGCATGGGGGTCTTCTAAACTCCAGAATGAACTCAGTCTCAGGAAAATATAGCATAATTACAGAATCATCTTTAAGGTTGGCCAATCATAGTGTAGCACCTTACCTTCCAGGCGCACAACCCTGAACGGAAGAATCATTCCAAAAATCAGCATAAACCGTGTCACAAAAAAACTCGGCTATCACTAGTGCAAAAATTATTGCATACAGTACAGGCCACAGGTTTGGAACACACCCTCTTCATTCATGCATTTCTTTATTTTTATGACTATTTTCCATTGTATATTATTACTAGACGGCATCAAAAACATGAATGAACACATTGGCATTTATGTATTTACAAAAGTGTGAAATAACCTGAAATATGTCTTATATTCTAGTTAACCAAAACCGGTAATTCATGAACATAAACCCTTAATGAGAAGGTGTGTCCAAACCTTTGGCCCTGTCTGTATATTTAATAATATATATTATATATTATTTTCTTATAATATATATATATATTATATATATATATATGCATATAATAGTATATATACTATATATATATATATAAAACATTTTGGAAGCGCATGTCTCACGACAGTTTATGCAAGCCATGCAGAAAGATGTTTTTAATTTAACCCATCTGCTGTTCCCCTCCACAGGGTAGTGGGTTTTGATTCCTGGCCGGGGGGAAGCAGTGTCCTGCACCAGGGACCCGTCCACGTCCACTCACCAACCTCTACTCTCCGGTGACGTTTCAGATCATGACCCAATATATTCCATGTTTCTAGAAAAATCAAACTCAACATTAGCTCCATAGATTACACCCGCGAAAATAAGTTCAATCAACCCTTAATGGTAGATAGATAAATAGATATATAGATAGATAGATAGATAGTGATCTTGAGATAATAATGGATACGTAGTAGATACGTAGATTATATATATAAGATAGATAGCTAGATATATAGATTGATACGTTAGATAGATACGTAATATTTAGATATACAGTAGATATAGATCTAGCTAGATAGATACTAGATACTATTAATAATATATATATGATAGATAGATAGATAAATCGAATATATACGTTAGATAATGTAGAGAGATAGATGGCTAATAGAACCGTTAGGTCCCTGATAACAATATTTCAACTTTATTTTTCACACTTCGAGTTTTAAAGTTGCTAACAACACGTGACACATCAGCTGAAATAATCATCCTTCCCTGACTGAGTACATTCAAAATGTCTCTGAGCTGCACCACTCTTCTCTGATCTCATCTCGTCGATTCGATCGCGTCTGTGTATTCCTTCTGTCGCTCCTAAGCCGGAGCTTAGCCCAAGTGCAGAGCCACAAAAGAAGGGGAAAGCGTACAAGAAGTGTGAAGAAATGGAAGTAAAAGCTGGTGTTCAGTTCAATGCAAAGGAGATTACTGAATTGCAAAAGCTGAAATGATTACTTAAAGAAACACAAAACCGGACAGGGCTCAGAGGCGTACCGCCAATCTTTTTATCCTTCCACTCCAACCGTCTCCTGCAGGTCGGAGATTTCTCTCACCAAACCTTCCCTGCTTGAACGCATCTACGGTGTCCTAAACAGCAGGGAAAAGAATCAATTCTGAGATGAAGAGAAAGAACTCAAAAACCAGTGCATGCAATATGCAGTTTTGTGAAAAGAAAGCTGGCAGGTGTCCCCCAACTGCTGCTGTCCTCCTTGACAAACTGCGACATTCTCTCTTTCTTAATGTCTGTCTTTTTAACCAACGGTGGCTTCATTTCTTGCAACTCCCTCTTCGTGAAATAAAACTGGGAGGACAGATCTCACGTTTGAGGCAGCTCTTCACTTTGTTTTAGCGTCTGCTTTCATTCATTGAACTGGAACTGGAGACGGAGTGGGCGTGTTTTCTCCTCGCTCATACTCCTGTGATTAACACAGACATCTTACAACCATACCCCTTTGTTTTTCATTATGACTCTCCTCCAAAAACATTTAAAAAACATTACATGAAAGTCTTAATTAAGTGGGTTAGTTCCAGGGTGCTAGCATGGTATTTACAACTTCTGGACTGCGTTGACCAAGGAGAGGTATCCTACAATTTATAGATTTACTTTCCTACTGTAAACCAACAATGTACAGAGTCCTGGTTTCTATAACACACTCTCTGTTTCACAGTCTCTTGACTGTTGTCTTGACTGTGTGTGTGTGTGTGTGTCGTGTGTGTCAGAACTTGTTATCATCCTATTTCCTCGAGTCGGATCTAGTATTAGTTTTCAATGTTTTCTATCTGCAGTTGCTTCCCCTATGCGGAACACGTTAAGTCTGATAGACGCCATGGTTACATGTCTGAAGAATAAAACCTTGAGTAGAGAAAGAGCAATTTGTTGTTCAGAGAATCGTGCTGAGCCCCTCCCTCAGTCATAACCTGTTCTAGGTGTGTGTGTGTGTGTGTGTGTTTGGTGTTTGTGTGTCTGCTGTACCTTGACTTTCTCTCATATCCGCGGCGCGACTGCGCCAGCATCTCCTCCAGCTCCATGAGCGAGTCTTTGAGCGTGTCCACATGTAATCAGTTTTCTTCTCGTTGTCCAGCTGGGCGGTTGGACACCATGGCTTACGGTACTCTCCTCCCACTTCTCAACCATCCTAGGTCATGACATGGAGGATAAGAATACAACAGGTGCTGGGTCGCTGTAACTGTCATAACACTACTGCGAGTCATACCTCCTAAAACGCCAGGTAGGAAACCCCTGGTGCTGAGAAAACGGGAAGAGGAACGTCTGTATTCTTGTTCGTTTCTTTTTCCTTTTAATGTTAATCTAATATGGAACCAAACTGGGACATCAGGTATGATGGGCTGGTGTTCCACTTTTTGCGCCCGGATCCAATTTTGACAATTTGGTCCCTTGTCTTGTGTGGGTTTCTGTTAAGTGTGGTTTTGTCTTCCTCACTCCAGTCTTTCCTCTGTTCCATTATTATTATTTATTTTTTTGTGGCCCTGTGATGCGTTTTCCTGTCCTCTTTGTGATTGTTGCACTGTTTATTTCTTAACATGTAAAAAAAATAAAAAAATTAATCAACAAAAAAATAAATACAACACACAGACGCTGACTATTGAGTGCAAAGGCACAAGTTGGTTTTGCGATACAACACCATCAAACAGTTATATGTGGAATTTAAAATGGACCAACATAACCGAGTCTGAAATTTTAACACCATAAATGATCATGTTTATATACACATTCAAAACTAGAGTCCCCCACCACCCACACCAACAACCACACCACCCACACCCACACCAGAAAAGTCATGCTGCATGCGGGCAGTGCGATTTGCCAGTTAGATCAACATTGACGTTAGAAAACTCTGCCCCTGGAAGAGAAATGAGAAATAATGCCATCACACAGAATCTGGCATCCGCACATAAGAACTGAGTAAAAATGTCCTTTCATTCACATCGTCCATGCGTTTTTAGTATTCGCTCCAAAAATACTTTGTGAGTTTCTCATCCATCTCTCGAACTTTAAGCCTTCAGTTACTATTTACCCGTAGGACACGAATCCACACCTACTGTATGCACACTGTGACCTTTGTATATAACAGTGAGTGGTTGCACTGTTTTACTGCATAGTAACTCCTGTAGGCTAATAACCAGAGGAGTTACACCAAACTTATTAGTGAATAGTGACCTGAGCTGGAGGGTCTCGGGCCTCTACCTTGGACTTCTTTAGGTTCTGCGTGTACTGTGGTTTCCACATCTTGATCTGATCCTTGAGTTCTGAATCTCCTGGTGACAGATGCGCAGCACCGTGAGCAGAGAAAGCGCAGTGAGACAGCTTAAGACCGGGACTCGCACAAATTGGACCAGCCAATGGAGAACACCAATGTTTGTGGAAACAATGACAACAGCAAACAGAGAGCAAGGAACGTCTAGAGAACATTCCTCAGATCAAAGAAAAGCCCCATAGTCATTCTGTGTATTTACTCCTTTTCCATATGTAGTATACTTCTCAGAAGACAAGAGTAGAGAACAGTTTACTGCATGGAACTCCATCATGTCTTCTGGCTTAATAAAGCTTGTCTAGGAAAAAAATGTCTCATTACTCTCTTCTAGACTGAATCTTCAAGTTGAATCTGAAAATGGGATGTTAACTAGATGACTGAACAATTGTTTGCGACCAGTTACATTTTAAGTTAATTGTCCATCTAATCACACATTATATGTCAAGAGGTCGTGCTGCACTTGTTGTATTGTATCAATGTGTAGTTATTTTTTATTTTTGTTCCCCCTAATGGGTATACCTTGTACCCTGTATTTATCACGCGAGATTTGCACATTTTATCTGTGTTACTACTTTTTATATTTGTATTGTTGACTATAATCTTCTTATTGTTTTTGACAATTTTAAGATCTTGTTCCAGACACGGATGAAAATAACCGCCTTTTGGCTAATTCTGATGCATTTACGCATGTTTGATTAATGTCCACTGTCCTGTCAAATAAATTATAAAATAAAACAATTACATTTGTGAACATATCTTGCTCACATTCTTATTTTCCTACATTGTGTGCCACTAAGTCTTGTTTCATATGGTTTTAAAACCCATAACCCTGTCTGCTACCCACCAAACCACATCCCCAAAATTCCGCTCTGTTGTAGACGCTAGTGTCTCCAGCTTTACCTGATTCTCGTATAGAGGAACCTGCGTCTAGAGTTCAGCCGTCCTCGCCCTTCCTCTCCGCGAGGACGTCCCTACGGAGTGAGGGTCCTGCGGTTAAGCCCGAAGCTGCTCGAGATCCCTGCGAAGAACAACATCCATTTTTATTCTTCTTTACACACAAATGAAATACAACCACCACGGGCACATCTTTGTTTTGTTTTATTAACTGATGCCAATCGTGAGGTATCAACACCACTGCATCTGGTGACGTGATCCCTCACCTCTCCAGATAATCTCCTGTCCTCCACTGTTGGACAACTATCAAAACATCGAGGGGTCAACCAGAGGGGGTGTGATGCCACGGGGCGCCGAGAAGATCTACGGAGGAGGAAAGAAGAAGCCTCCAAAATCATCACTACAAACACCATGCAAACAATAGTTATCTTAAAGGGAGGGTCAAAACCCTGCCGAAGTTAAAAATGACCAAAACTCTGACGCTGTAACCCACAACAACAGATCTGTGTTAAAAACACCACTTCAAACTAGAGGCCGTCTCGGCTTCTTCTGCTCCCTTCCACACCCCAACCCAAACCAATGACGTTAAGTTCAGGATGGATGACGTTAAGTTCAGGATGGATGACGTTAAGTTCAGAATGGATGACGTTAAGTACAGAATGGATGACGTTACGTACAGAATGGATGACGTTACGTACAGAATGGATGACGTTCCTAACAAAGTTACAATTAGTTCCTAAAGTCATCCATTCTGTTCATATATCTATTCTTTCGTAATCTATTCTGTTCCTAACGTCATCATTCTGTTCCTAACGTTCATCCATTCTGTTCCTACGGCAGTATCATTCTGTTCTAAGTATCCATTTTTCCTAACGTCATCCATTCGTTCTACGCATTCATTTTCTACATCGAAGTCATCATTCTGTACTAACGTCATTCATATCGTCAACGTCTCAATCTGTTCGTAACGTACGACTTTTCCAACGATCAATTCTGTTTAACGTCATCTTTCTCTGTACGTACCATCCTTCTGTTCCTAACGTCACATCTGTTTCTCTATAAGTCATCCATTCTGTTCCTAACGTCATCCATTATGTTCCTAAAGTCATTCATTCTGTTCACGTCATCCATTCTGTTCTAACGTCATACATTCTGTTCCTAACGTCATTCATTCTGTTCCTAACGTCACTTACATTCTGTTCCTACGTCATTCATTCGCTTTATCCTCCAACCATTGCATTCGTTCTAAGTCATTCATCGTAAGTAACATATTCATTCTGGACGAACGTCATCCATTCTGTTCCTAACGTCATCCATTCTGTTCCTAAAAGTCATTCATTCTGGTACACTAACGTCATCCATTCGTTCCTAACGTCATCCATATCGTTTCAGTACGTCATCCATTACTGTCGAACTACGTCATCATTCTGTAAGTAACGATCATTCATTCGTACGTAAGATTCATTCTGACTAACGTTTCTTGTATTCCATTCTGTAAGTAACGCATCTTCTGATCACGTAGCATTACCGTAACGTCATCCATCACTGAACTTACGTCATCCATCTGAACTAACGTCATCCCTCCTGAACTGAACCGTCAATCCATCCTCCTTAAACGTAATACGCATAACTAACGTCTCCATCCTGAACGTAACGTATCCATCCTTGACGTAACGTCTCTCATCCTGAACGGACGTCATACATTCTGAACGTAACGTCATCCATTCTGAACGTAACGTCATCCATTGAACGTAACGTCATCCATTCTGAACGTCACGATCCAGTCTGAACGCATCATCCATTCTGAAACGTAACGTCATCCATTCTGAACGTAACGTATCTTCTGTTCTAACGTCATCCATTCTGTACGGAACGTTTGTTATGGACCATTCTCTTAACGTATCCATTCTGTCTAACGTTATCTCTGTAGTAACGTTATTACTCTGGAACTAACCTAACGTTATCTATTCACTTGGTATCTTTTAATTATTATTAAATTTTGGTTTCTGATATCTGTTTCTGCAGTACGAGTCCTGCATCCATTTTGGCATAGCATTGGGGACACTAGTGTGCACCATTGTAAGCACATCGTGTATGGCCAAGACATGACCGATCTACATTAAATACAATTTATTTGTCAATGTATTATAAAAAATAATGTTTCCTTACATCTAATCCAATTGAGCACTGGGGCAACTGGGCAAAGCACAAAGAGTTGTCCGCTTTGTGACTAGTGTGGATATAAAAACCAGCTTCAGGTCCCCCAAAAACCTCCGGAGCCAGAGAGGGAGATTTGAGGATTTAGTAGTTCTGAGATTGGACAATCAGATTTAAAAATCAGTTGACAACACACTGAAAGTCAGCGGTAAAGAGAGAAGGACCCCCTGACTGGGTTTAGTGTAGGTCTGAGAAGGTTCGCCCAGATAAATATAATTAAGAAAGTAAGAAAGTAATTCTGTTTTAGACTCTACTCTTTCAGTTCTGGTGCATATTGGAGTTTTACCCCTTTTAAAGCTTCTAAAACTATTCTAAGAAATAACGTTCATAAACAGATGAAATGTGTTATGAGTTGTCGCAGGGTAGGAATAACTACAAAAAAAAGTAAGAATCATACAAATCGAATTGATGTGTGTTGTAGATGAAATTAATAATCAATCACTTACCACCAAATCAATTGTAAGCATCAAGAAGGTTTCGTGGATCAAAGATTTGAAGCATTTTCAAAGCCTTTTAGTAACAGGTTCATCTCTCTGCTCAAGTTAATCTCATTTTAAGTCTCTCAGTTGATTGGGAAGCTTGATGGAGGAAGTGCACATGCTGCCATCGAGCCACAAGAGGGCCTCTCTGCAGGTCCGACGAGATCATTGTACACCACGCCTGGAGACGTGGGGGCTCTTCTACGATGATAAGGTCAGCATGACGTGTTAACGCTATTCCTTGTCTTTTTACTGTCAACAAATCACATGAATATAAAAACCACCATGAATACAGCCCTGATAGAGACGCCATTGATCCTTAATGTGAAAGGTTGGTGTACAAAGAGAAATTGGATTAATAAACCTCCCATGAAGGCATCTCTGCGTAAAGACTCACTCTCGGTTGCCTCAGTGGCTGGTGAACATTGAGTTTTAAGTTGTTTTGTCAATCTAAACGACAATTCGCCACTACATATTCCAGTGCTGTGACGGTGTATTAAGGGTGTATAATGTGGTATTAATGGTGTATTTAAGGTGTACTACTTCTGCCAGGGAGGAGTTTGTCAGTATTCTGATGCGGTTCGGGTACCTGACGAGTGCACGTCTTCTACGAAGCACTGAGGAACCCGCATCTTCCAGGGGCCAGGGGGAGGAGGAGACCCGGAGACCTAAGAGGACTCCTAACGGCAAACTACGAGTGGGTATACCTTCTTCTCGGAGTGTCCTGACTCAGGGCTGGAAAATCTTTAATTTAATATTTAATTTGTTTATTAATCAGTGGGGAAATTGCAATTTCACTCTGCTACACCACTTGTTAGTAATCACACACACACAGGCCTGAAATGACACACACACACACCCACAAAAACACACAGACAACGACTGAAAGACACACAAATGCTCAGGCCTACACACACACCTAATGGAGAGAGTCGGGGGAGGGGGGCTGCCAGCAGAACCAGGCCCTGGGATGTTGGGGGGTTGGTCCTTTGCAAAGAAGCACTGGCAATTTACAGGAGGTGAAGTGATCTCTCCAGCCACAATACACACTCCATACTTTTGGCTCTTGGGGCCTTGAACCAGTCCCCATCCGGGTTCCCAACCCAACCCCTACGGGGCATGAGCTACCGCCACCCAAAACAGGAATAATTACATGACTTAATGGTTGCTTTGATCTATCTTTTGGGCGATCGGCAGATTAAAAGGGAGTTCACTAAGGGAGTCCTCGGACTGGACATCACGAGGATAGAGCCACTCCAAGCTTGGATTAAGGGGGTTTTGATGTTCGAGGCAGTGTGCCAGGAAACCAACTAACTGAGACATGAAAATACTATTCAGTATCTCTTTGAAACATGAGGCATTCGCACTGGGGAAGTTGGAGGGGGAAAACCCAGGAACTGGATTCATTACTAGGCGCTGTAGCAGAAGACACATGAGCCAACCCATTAGTCTCTAGGATTAAGGGCCCAGAACCGGGGCTCTTATGGGTTTATCCCCTTAAAACTCTTGTTTTGGAAGGCTTTTGTACATTTAGGAATGAGCCAGCCCATCTAGTCTCATCGAGACGGCCCAGAACGGGGGTTTATGGTTTTTACCCCTAAAACTCTGGTTTTGGAGGTTTGTACATTTAGGAATGTGGCCAGATGCGTCAGATATTAGTTTGATTTATTTTAATCATCAGTAACATCAATGGATGGGTCGCTGCACATTTGCGTGTGCCTTGATCGGTTCTTGGAAAATCTGGTGAAGATTTTGGAACTTCATCATGTGTGCAGTCCCCGACTCTCAAAGTACATGCTATATATACACAAACATAATCACATAGAAGAGAGAGGGGAAAGTCTCAAAATATTTAATATAGATATACTATCTATATAGGATATAGATTTATATATATATATATATATCATATATATTATATATATATATATATACTATAGATATATATAAATTATATATATCTATATGTATGAAAGTTCTTGCCATGGATTAATGCAGCTTGGTCGCAGCTTGCAGCAGACCCGTGATTGTTTTCATAAAGATTTGAAAAAGAAGGAATGTCCCCTTTACTTCCTGTAGTATTTTCTACACGCAACAGTTTTGGGTAGTGTTTTATTTATTTTGACATGATGATGCAAAGACCCTGAATTGTCTGCACAATGCTACAAAAATTGGGGTTTGATTAATCAAATTAATATGCATTATAATAATGGGATAAAGGAAAGCTGTTCTGAAACATAGATTACGTTAAAAACAATTTAATAATCCAATAAAAAGAAAATAAAAACAATAGCTTGATTTTAGCTGTTCTGACCCCACTAGGAGATTAGGTAAAAACCAATTTAGTTAATTCAAAAATAAAATAAAATCAGAGTGATTTAGCGTTCCCGACCCTTATAGAGATACGTTAAAAACAATTTAATCATACAATGAAAATAAATCTAAAAAAATCAGCTTGATTTCGCTGTTCCTGAATCCATCACTGTGACGCCCCTGCCTGCTCTCATATTGGGTCTATTTCCTCCCATCTCTCCTTTCCCATTGGCCGAACACGTGCCAATCACCACGTTTGTATGTAGGTGGTTCCTGTTGTGACGGGGGGCTCCGCCGGTGTGTTTGACAGCCTGCTGAGGGTGTCGTCCACGGAGAGGAGTTCACAAATGAGCAATAAAAAGGAGATTAAACACTGTATACCGGACCACCAGAGTCCGAAAGGAGCAATGAAACCCGCCGATGTGGCCTTTTACGGGCTATTGCCTAGGGCTCCTGGCAGTCGGCCTAGGAGTTGCTGACTGCTTACGAGCGGAGAACAGAGGCAGGATGAATACTGTTTGAGGACCCCGATACCGGGTGAGTAGACACGCCTCATATCTCACTGACGTCACCCATGAATTGGCATGGTTAAGTCCCCGTATTTGTTCGCGTGGTTTCTGGCACGGGTAATAATAACACACAGTGCCTTGCCAAAGGGCTCGTTCATTTTAACATGTGCTACCGATTTGTGATTTCACATCAACAGGAACAAATTAGCCTTATTCGGGAGTGCGTTTTATGGCTATTTCCGAATCCGCACAAAACGTAACGTAACGTAACGTAAAGTGTGGGGCTTTGTTGCCTCGCAACTGGGCTAGTGAATGTCCCAGGGTTTCACAACCTGGTGTGGTTAGAGATGTGGGTTGTGTGTGTGTGTTAGGATAGCTGTGTGGGTTATAAAAAACATGCGAGTGGTTCTGGTCCTCTCAATGGACCAGCGTTGCTACAGGACCCCAGGGAATAGGCTCTAAATCCTGGGGAAGACAGAGCAGGAGAGCTGATGTTAGGATGCAGGTAGCACGGGTAGCCTCCTCGTGCCAATAATTGTTAATCTGACAGACGTGGAGCACAGATGGTGCCCAATGCCTCGCATGGGCTTGCTTCTGAATGGTTAGTAGCTCCTCTAAATAGGTACTGTACGCGGGCCCTCATACTCTGAACTGACTGGCTAGTAGGCCTTACCAACGTACTTCAGGGCCCTCATCACTCTGCTCCTGATGCCAGTAGGCCTTACCTAGGTACTGTCAGGACCCTCATACTGTCTGATGGCTAGTAGTCACCTAGGTCTGTCAGGGCCTCATACTTTATTTGATCTGAAGGGCTAGTAGTCCTTACCTAGGTACTGTCAGGGCATCATACTCTGCTTCTGATGGCTAGTAGTCTTACTAGGTAATGTCAGGCCTCATACTATGCTCCCTACGGCTAGTGGTACTTACCAAGGTACTGTCAGGGCCCTCTACTCTGCCTCCTGGACTGTAGTAGTCCTTACCTAGGACTCTAAAGACAAGAAAGGACCTAATTACTATCAAAGTGCAGGTGAGCCAGTGGTAAAGTGTAAAAGTGACCAGGATTAGTGTAAGTCCAGTATTATATATGGTGTATATATGACACTGTATGTTGTCCATCCTATCCGTGTGCGTGTGGGTTACCAGCGTGTGGCTCTGCCGCGGCGTTGTGGCACGGCTGTACCCGGCCTACGCCATTACCTAGTACGGAGAGGGTCGTACGACCAGGAGACACGGCCCTCAAACACCGGGGCCCGGTGCTTTCCTGCACGGCAACGCAGGCAGATACAAACAGGTGGGGCACGACAGGCAAAGGAGGGTAAAAATGAAAGGAGAGATCAAATAGACAAACGTATTTCATTTTACACTTTACAGCAACCAGCGGGTCCAAAGGGCTCAGTCAGAGTTAAAAATCATACGATAGAGATCTCTTAAGAGATATAGTATATATATATATATTTTATATCTTTACAGGGGTACGGAAAGTATTCATACCCCTTTAACTTTTTCACTCTTGGGTCATGTTGCAGCCGTTTCAAAATCCAACAAAGTTCATTTTATTTTCAGTAATGTACACTCAGCAACCCATCTTGGACAGAAAAAAACAGAAATTAGAAATTTTTGCATATTTATTAAAAAAACAAACACTGAAATATCACATGGTCATAGTATTCAGACCCTTTGTCAGGATTTAGTAGACGCACCCTTTTGATCAATACAGCTGAGTCGTTTTGGGAACAAGGATGCCAAAAAGTTTTACATCTGGATTTGGGCTCCTGCATCCCTCCTTTCGATCCTCCCAGTTCTGTAAGGTTTGGATGGTAAACGTTGGTGGGACAGTCATTTTCAGGTCTCTCCGAGATGCTCACTCTGGGTTTAAGCAGGGCTCTGGCTGCCTCAAGACAGCCACGGAGTGTGTGACGCCACTCCTTGGATTTAGCGGTGTCTCGTGTCAGTGTCTTTGTGGAAGGTAACCCTTCGGGCCCAGTCTGAGGTCGAGCCCTCTGGAACAGGTTTTCGTCCAGGATATCCTGTCTGGCCGCACATCTTTCCGGCCACCGTTGCGGCACGCCAGGGATAAGCCCCAGGAACCCGCTTCCGCGGCGCACAGCTGACTACGCGGAGACCCGCTGCCGCTGAAAAACACCCCCCAGCATGATGCTGCCACCACCATGCTTCACTGTTGGACGTATTGGACAGGTGCATGGCAGTGCCTGGTTTTCTCCACACTACCGATTAGATTAAGGCCAAAAAGTCTTATCTGTCTCATCCAGACAGAGGATTGTATTATCATCTTGGAGTCCTTCAGGTCGTTTTTAGCACAAAGACTCCATGCGGGCTTTCAGTCTCTTGCATGAGGACGAGATTCCGTCGGGCCACTCTGCCATTAAAGCC
Source organism: Etheostoma spectabile (assembly GCF_008692095.1). Lineage (NCBI taxonomy): Eukaryota > Metazoa > Chordata > Actinopteri > Perciformes > Percidae > Etheostoma > Etheostoma spectabile. The sequence goes on along the minus strand of NC_045743.1, from coordinate 17,508,609 downwards.
GAGACTGGGGGATTGCTGCAGTGTTGGTGACTTACGACAAACTTTCTCCATCTCCCGACTGCATCCTCTGGGCCAGCCACAGTGACTTGGGTTCTCTTTTCCTCTCTGACCCAAGGCTCTCTCCCCGATAGCTCGTTTGGCCGGAACAGGCCAGCGTTAGGAAGGGTTCTGTCGTCCAACGTCTTCCAGTGAGGATTAGGAGGCCACGTGCTCTAGAATCTTAAGTGCAGCAGAAACTTTTTTGTAACCTGACCAGATCTGTGCCTTGCCACAATTCTGTCTCTGAGCTCTTCAGGCAGTTCCTTGACCTCATGATTGTCATTTGCCTCTGACATGCAATGTGAGCTGTAAGGTATTATATATAGAAGGTGTTGTGGTTTTCTAATCAAGTCCAATCAGTAGAACAAACACAGCTGGACTCCAATGAAGGTGTAGAACCCGCAAGGATGATCAGGAAGAAATAGACAGCACCTAGTTACATATGAGGTCACGCAAAAGGGTCTGATACTTAGGAACCATGTGATATTTCAGTTTTGTCTTTTTTAATAATTGACAAAAATTTACATTTCTGTTTTCTGTCCAAGATGGGGGCTGAGTGTACATTCCTGAGAATAAAAGAACTTTTGAATTTTTGGAAACATGGCTCTGCAAGAAACAAAGAGTGAAAAAAATTTAAAGGGTCCGGAAATACTTTCCGTCCCCACTGTATATATTATAATATATAGTATTTATGTAATTTATTTACGACTCAAGGTCCAGTAAAAAAGTAACTCAACACATACCAAAAGGGGTTTCAGACCAAAAAACAACTAATAATAGAGACAAAATGAATCCCCAAAAATATAACA
>NC_045743.1:17507568-17507736 GCF_008692095.1 Etheostoma spectabile | reverse complement strand
AGAATGGATGACGTTAGGAACAGAATGGATGACGTTACGTACAGAATAGATGACGTTACGTACAGAATAGATGACGTTACGTACAGAATGGATGACGTTACGTACAGAATGAATGATGTTACGTTCAGAATGGATGACGTTAGCTACAGAACGGATGACGTTAGCTAC
>NC_045743.1:17506331-17507558 GCF_008692095.1 Etheostoma spectabile | reverse complement strand
ACGTTAGCTACAGAACGGATGACGTTAGCTACAGAATGGATTACGTTACGTACAGAGAATGCTTTGCGTTACGTAAAGAATGGATGACGTTAGCTACAGAATGAATGACGTTAAGTTCAGAATGGATAACCATTACGTACAAGTTTGGACTTCCTGGGTTCCCATACTCACATCTTTAGCCACGAGCCCTTCCAGAGCTTCAAACTGACACTGTGCCAACAGCCTGGAAACATGGGAGAAGGCCTGCAACAACACACAATAAAACTCAACAACACAACAACACAATAAAACTCAACACAACTCAGTTCATTGGGGGGTGGGGGGGTACATAAATAACGTTCATACAACACGTGATCCCTCTGTTGTCAGGCTACTACTGACCTGCTTCGCGCCCTCCGTGAACTCCTGAATGTTGAACTCTTTGTCGAAGTAAGCCCGGATCAGAAAGTAGTATATTCGGGTGCGTAGCCAGATAAAAGGGTTCGGGATGCCGACGACCACCACCTTCTGGTTCCGGTTCTGGTTCTGTCCGTCGGAGCTGTACGGGCGGGACGCTGCCGTCACGGGGGCAGGGGCTGAGGGGGGCAGCCGCGTCCTCCCGGACCGGTTCAGGGTGATACTTTCATTTAAAAACAAACGAACACAGCGAAATGTTGACGGAAACCTGTGGCAACCTCTCAACACGGGCAGCGCCATCTTTTTTTTCTTCCCCTGTCGTCTTTTTGTCCGTGTATTTCTATCTTCCGGTGAGACACACCGACTAAAAAAGAAGAGTCAACATTTAAAATGCAGACAGTAATGGGACAAAATACTGAATATATTTGTTTTTATTAATACAAGTACATAGTTTTGTAACTAACATGCCATCATGTTTTTTTTTAAACGGTCGACTTTCACTTAGTAATATTTCGTTTCTATAGGGAATACTAAAAATGTGACTCCTGGTGTTAAACAGCTGTACTTTCTGAAGCGAACCATGTGAAATGGAGTTCCGGGGGAAGATACCTGTGCCGATATTTCCAGAAGTAGACGAGGACGCGTTTCTGCGAGACATTTATCCACAGGTAACTGACACGTCGGTTAGCTAAGCGTTGTTAACGGCTGCAGTCAAAGGTAACCAACGTTACAGTATCCAAGGCAACGCTGACAGACTGCTGCTTCTTTCACTTTTAGCAGAGAACGTTTTCAACAGTCACAAGCAAAACACTGCATATCTTATCTGTTTTA
>NC_045743.1:17504710-17506321 GCF_008692095.1 Etheostoma spectabile | reverse complement strand
AAACGGAATATATATATATATATATACTACATGACGACAACTCAGACTTAACCCTTGTGTTGTCCTCGGGTCCAATTTGACCGTTTTTTAATTTTTAATATCAACCAAACTGGCTAAAAATAACATAGCATACAATGTTAACACATAACACACAATGTTAACACATAACACACAATGTTACTTGTGTGTTACTGTTAAACATTGTATTTATTTGTTAATGTGGAAACATTGTGGTTATTGTATGTGTGTTAACATTGTGTTGTTATGTGTTAACATTTGTGTTATGTGTTAACATTGTGTTTATGTGTTAACATTGTATGTTCATGTGTTAACTTGTGTGTTATGTGTTACATTGGTTTTATGTGTTAACATGTGTGTATGTGTTAAGTGTGTGTTTATGTGTTCATTGTATGCTATGTGTTAACATTGTGGTGTTATGTGTTACATTGTATGTTATGTGTTACATTGTTTGTTATGTGTTAACATTGTGTGTTATGTGTTAACATTGTGTTTTTTTAACATTGTGTGTTAGTGTTAACATTGTTGTGTTTGTGTTAACATTGTGTGTATGTGTTAACATTGTATGCTATTGTTAACATTGTATGCTATGTTTAACTTTTGCTTATGTGTTCACATTGTGTGTTATGTGTTTAACATTGTGTGTTATGTGTTAACATGTGTGTTATGTGTTAACTTGTATGGTAATTGTAACATTGTATGTTATGTGTTAACAATGGCAGTATGTGTTACATGATGCTATGTGTTAACATTGTGTGTTATGTGTTAACATTGTGTGTTATGTGTTAACATTGTATGTTATGTGTTAACATTGTATGTTATGTGTTAACATTGTGTGCTATGTGTTAACATTGTGTGTTATGTGTTAACATTGTATGTTATGTGTTAACAATGCATGCTATGTGTTAACATTGTGTGTTATGTGTTAACATTGTGTGTTATGTGTTAACATTGTGTGCTATGTGTTAACATTGTGTGTTATGTGTTAACATTGTATGTTATGTGTTAACAATGCATGCTATGTGTTAACATTGTGTGTTATGTGTTAACATTGTATGTTATGTGTTAACATTGTATGTTATGTGTTAACATTGTATGCTATGTGTTAACATTGTGTGTTATGTGTTAACATTGTGTGTTATGTGTTAACATTGTGTGCTATGTGTTAACATTGTGTGCTATGTGTTAACATTGTGTGTTATGTGTTAACATTGTGTTTGCTATGTGTTAACATTGTGTTGATGTGTTAACATTGTGTGTTTGTGTAATTGTTGTTGTTAACATTGTGTTTATGTGTAACATTGTGTGTTTGTAACTTGTGTGTTATGTGTTAACATTGTATGCTATGTTATTTTTGCCAGTTTGGTTGATATTAAAAATTAAAAAACGGTCAAATTGGACCCGAGCAACCAAGGGTTAAGTCTGAGTTGTCGTCATGTAGTATATATATATATATATATTCCGTTTAAAGGTTATCTAAAAACAGATAAGATATGCAGTGTTTTCTTGTGACTGTTGAAAACGTTCTCTGCAAAGTGAAAGAAGCAGCAGTCTGTCAGCGTTGCCTTGGATACTGTAACGTTGGTTACCTTT